>NW_028295093.1:0-179058 GCF_964341445.2 Mesoplodon mirus | reverse complement strand
TCTGTAGTCCATGGTAACCTGTGGAGAGGGGGCGGGGCTGAGGGTGGTTGGAACTCTGCCCTCACTGAAGGAGTGGGTGTGGCCATCTCTGCTGTGACTGAACAAAGGGCAGGGGAGCAGGGGTCCCAGGGCAGGGCCCTCAGAGCACGGCAGGTCCAGTGGGGTGTCACAAGCATTTAGGCCCAGGCCAAAGTGTGCCTTCTTTGTCTGCACAGCTGCCCAAACTCTCACCTTTCCACTCAGGCCGACCTCTTATTGAAGTATGTGTGGAACCTGTCCTCACAGTACACCTCGCTGCACAGCTAACCATAGTTCTGGGCATCGTAGTTTCCTGCCAGGTGACCGAAGTTCGCAGGCAGATGTGTCCCAGGGACACATGCAAAGAGGCTCCAGCCCGGGCCACAGGCTGCCCACTGCCCCTGCCCCAGATCGGGGGCCGCCAATCAGCCCTGTCGGAGTCCCCTTCCTCTAGAGGGAGTATTGGACCAACACTTGTAGAAAACGGTGTCCTCGTGGGCAACTCATTGGAGGGACACCAATAAATCTTTGCCGTCTTTCTGCGGAAGCTTACGAGCGTTCACACCTAACTGTCTTACAAGGTCATCTGTTTAGCTAAACATGAGCTCATGATCTAAATTTACACAATAATGAAGAAATCAGCTACGAGGGGAGACAATCAGTAAAGACTATCAATACCAGAATTAGATTCCCAAGGCCATCCATCAATTGTTGGAATAATCAGGTGCAAGGCAGAATATATACATAAAACTGGAACTGAAACAAGGAACAAGGATGTTTTCAAAGACTGGTAGGATCTCTAAAACATTTTTAAAGTACATGTCATTGATAAAGCTAAATACTCAAAGGTTGTGTAATACAACAGATTAAGCATTGAGAAGAGTGAAATTATGCTGTTTTGAAAACTATGGCAGGTGAGATTTTCTGCCTAATTATATAAGAAGATTTCCCTAAAAATACACATTATTTCAATGACTTATTGGCTGTGAAATAAGTTAAGGGTATTTCAAATGGCTTGTCTGCAAAGAAAGGTGAGATGTAGGGAATCACAGAAAGTCGAGGGGAAAATAGGTCAATATATACATTGCTATATGGTGAACTAAACCTTAGGCCAGCAACAATGGATATGACCTGACCCTTAGAAACTTACAAGTAAGCTGGAATCTTCAAAAGTTCAAATCTTTATAAGTAAAATATTTATTAAAATGAATAACCAAGTGTTTTAATTGACATCAGAAGATCAAAACAATAAACCCTGAGAACATAGAAAAAAGATAAATAAAGATATGAGCAGAACTTAATACAACAGAAAACGTATAAAATTCAGGTGATTTAGTAAGTCCAAAGAATCTTCTTTGAAAAGATTGAAAAGACACACTTTGATTAAGGAAAACAAAAACATAAGTATAGAATATACAGAAAGAATCAGGACAATGTTATAGCAGAGAATATAAGAAATGCCAGTAAATTTGAACATTTCTGTAAAGTGGACCATTTCCTAGCTCCTAAAGTTTACCAAACCTGACACAAGAGGAAATCATTTAAGGTCATCATGTCTGCCCTTGGCATTGTCGGAACGCCCTGGCCTCAGGATGCAGCCTCTGTAGTCCATGGTAACCTGTGGAGAGGGGGCGGGGCTGAGGGTGGTTGGAACTCTGCCCTCACTGAAGGAGTGGGTGTGGCCATCTCTGCTGTGACTGAGCAAAGGGCAGGGGAGCAGGGGGCCCAGGGCAGGGCCCTCAGAGCACGGCAGGTCCAGTGGGGTGTCACAAGCATTTAGGCCCAGGCCAAAGTGTGCCTTCTTTGTCTGCACAGCTGCCCAAACTCTCACCTTTCCACTCAGGCCGACCTCTTACTTGAAGTGTGTGTGGAACCTGTCCTCACAGTACACCTCGCTGCACAGCTAACCATAGGTCTGGGCATCGTAGCTTCCTGCCAGGTGACCGAAGTTCGCAGGCAGATGTGTCCCAGGGACACATGCAAAGAGGCTCCAGACCGGGCCACAGGCTGCCCACTGCCCCTGCCCCAGATCGGGGGCCGCCAATCAGCCCTGTCGGAATCCCCTTCCTCTAGAGGGAGTATTGGACCAACACTTGTAGAAAACGGTGTCCTCGTGGGCAACTCATTGGAGGGACACAAATAAATCTTTGCCGTCTTTCTGCGGAAGCTTACGAGCATTCACACCTAAGCGTCTTACAAGGTCAGCTGTTTAGCTAAACATGAGCTCATGATCTAAATTTACACAATAATGAAAAAATCAGCTACGAGGGGAGACAATCAGTAAAGACTATCAATACCAGAATTAGATTCCCAAGGCCATCCATCAATTGTTGGGATAATCAGCTGCAAGGCAGAATATATACATAAAACTGGAACTGAAACAAGGAACAAGGATGTTTTCAAAGACTGGTAGGATCTCTCAAACATTTTTAAAGTACATGTCATTGATAAAGCTAAATACTCAAAGGTTGTGTAATACAACAGATTAAGCATTGAGAAGAGTGAAATTATGCTGTTTTGAAAACTATGGCAGGTGAGATTTTCTGCCTAATTATATAAGAAGATTTCTCTAAAAATACACATTATTTCAATGACTTATTGGCTGTGAAATAAGTTAAGGGTATTTCAAATGGCTTGTCTGCAAAGAAAGGTGAGATGTAGGGAATCACAGAAAGTCGAGGGGAAAATAGGTCAATATATACATTGCTATATGGTGAACTAAACCTTAGGCCAGCAACAATGGAGAGGACCTGACCCTTAGAAACTTACAAGTAAGCTGGAATCTTCAAAAGTTCAAATCTTTATAAGTAAAATATTTATTAAAATGAATAACCAAGTGTTTTAATTGACATCAGAAGATCAAAACAATAAACCCTGAGAACATAGAAAAAAGATAAATAAAGATATGAGCAGAACTTAATACAACAGAAAACGTATAAAATTCAGGTGATTTAGTAAGTCCAAAGAATCTTCTTTGAAAAGATTGAAAAGACACACTTTGATTAAGGAAAACAAAAACATAAGTATAGAATATACAGAAAGAATCAGGACAAAGTTATAGCAGAGAATATAAGAAATGCCAGTAAATTTGAACATTTCTGTAAAGTGGACCATTTCCTTGCTCCTAAAGTTTACCAAACCTGACACAAGAGGAAATCATTTAAGGTCATCATGTCTGCCCTTGGCATTGTCGGAACGCCCTGGCCTCAGGATGCAGCCTCTGTAGTCCATGGTAACCTGCGGAGAGGTGGCGGGGCTGAGGGTGGTTGGAACTCTGCCCTCACTGAAGGAGTGGGTGTGGCCATCTCTGCTGTGAATGAACAAAGGGCAGGGGAGCAGGGGGCCCAGGGCAGGGCCCTCAGAGCACGGCAGGTCCAGTGGGGTGTCACAAGCATTTAGGCCCAGGCCAAAGTGTGCCTTCTTTGTCTGCACAGCTGCCCAAACTCTCACCTTTCCACTCAGGCCGACCTCTTACTTGAAGTGTGTGTGGAACCTGTCCTCACAGTACACCTCGCTGCACAGCTAACCATAGGTCTGGGCATCGTAGTTTCCTGCCAGGTGAACGAAGTTCGCAGGCAGATGTGTCCCAGGGACACATGCAAAGAGGCTCCAGCCCGGGCCACAGGCTGCCCACTGCCCCTGCCCCAGATCGGGGGCCGCCAATCAGCCCTGTCGGAGTCCCCTGCCTCTAGAGGGAGTATTGGACCAACACTTGTAGAAAACGGTGTCCTCGTGGGCAACTCATTGGAGGGACACAAATAAATCTTTGCCGTCTTTCTGCGGAAGCTTACGAGCGTTCACACCTAAGCGTCTTACAAGGTCAGCTGTTTAGCAAAACATGAGCTCATGATCTAAATTTACACAATAATGAAAAAATCAGCTACGAGGGGAGACAATCAGTAAAGACTATCAATACCAGAATTAGATTCCCAAGGCCATCCATCAATTGTTGGAATAATCAGGTGCAAGGCAGAATATATACATAAAACTGGAACTGAAACAAGGAACAAGGATGTTTTCAAAGACTGGTAGGATCTCTAAAACATTTTTAAAGTACATGTCATTGATAAAGCTAAATACTCAAAGGTTGTGTAATACAACAGATTAAGCATTGAGAAGAGTGAAATTATGCTGTTTTGAAAACTATGGCAGGTGAGATTTTCTGCCTAATTATATAAGAAGATTTCCCTAAAAATACACATTATTTCAATGACTTATTGGCTGTGAAATAAGTTAAGGGTATTTCAAATGGCTTGTCTGCAAAGAAAGGTGAGATGTAGGGAATCACAGAAAGTCGAGGGGAAAATAGGTCAATATATACATTGCTATATGGTGAACTAAACCTTAGGCCAGCAACAATGGATATGACCTGACCCTTAGAAACTTACAAGTAAGCTGGAATCTTCAAAAGTTCAAATCTTTATAAGTAAAATATTTATTAAAATGAATAACCAAGTGTTTTAATTGACATCAGAAGATCAAAACAATAAACCCTGAGAACATAGAAAAAAGATAAATAAAGATATGAGCAGAACTTAATACAACAGAAAACGTATAAAATTCAGGTGATTTAGTAAGTCCAAAGAATCTTCTTTGAAAAGATTGAAAAGACACACTTTGATTAAGGAAAACAAAAACATAAGTATAGAATATACAGAAAGAATCAGGACAATGTTATAGCAGAGAATATAAGAAATGCCAGTAAATTTGAACATTTCTGTAAAGTGGACCATTTCCTAGCTCCTAAAGTTTACCAAACCTGACACAAGAGGAAATCATTTAAGGTCATCATGTCTGCCCTTGGCATTGTCGGAACGCCCTGGCCTCAGGATGCAGCCTCTGTAGTCCATGGTAACCTGTGGAGAGGGGGCGGGGCTGAGGGTGGTTGGAACTCTGCCCTCACTGAAGGAGTGGGTGTGGCCATCTCTGCTGTGACTGAGCAAAGGGCAGGGGAGCAGGGGGCCCAGGGCAGGGCCCTCAGAGCACGGCAGGTCCAGTGGGGTGTCACAAGCATTTAGGCCCAGGCCAAAGTGTGCCTTCTTTGTCTGCACAGCTGCCCAAACTCTCACCTTTCCACTCAGGCCGACCTCTTACTTGAAGTGTGTGTGGAACCTGTCCTCACAGTACACCTCGCTGCACAGCTAACCATAGGTCTGGGCATCGTAGCTTCCTGCCAGGTGACCGAAGTTCGCAGGCAGATGTGTCCCAGGGACACATGCAAAGAGGCTCCAGACCGGGCCACAGGCTGCCCACTGCCCCTGCCCCAGATCGGGGGCCGCCAATCAGCCCTGTCGGAATCCCCTTCCTCTAGAGGGAGTATTGGACCAACACTTGTAGAAAACGGTGTCCTCGTGGGCAACTCATTGGAGGGACACAAATAAATCTTTGCCGTCTTTCTGCGGAAGCTTACGAGCATTCACACCTAAGCGTCTTACAAGGTCAGCTGTTTAGCTAAACATGAGCTCATGATCTAAATTTACACAATAATGAAAAAATCAGCTACGAGGGGAGACAATCAGTAAAGACTATCAATACCAGAATTAGATTCCCAAGGCCATCCATCAATTGTTGGGATAATCAGCTGCAAGGCAGAATATATACATAAAACTGGAACTGAAACAAGGAACAAGGATGTTTTCAAAGACTGGTAGGATCTCTCAAACATTTTTAAAGTACATGTCATTGATAAAGCTAAATACTCAAAGGTTGTGTAATACAACAGATTAAGCATTGAGAAGAGTGAAATTATGCTGTTTTGAAAACTATGGCAGGTGAGATTTTCTGCCTAATTATATAAGAAGATTTCTCTAAAAATACACATTATTTCAATGACTTATTGGCTGTGAAATAAGTTAAGGGTATTTCAAATGGCTTGTCTGCAAAGAAAGGTGAGATGTAGGGAATCACAGAAAGTCGAGGGGAAAATAGGTCAATATATACATTGCTATATGGTGAACTAAACCTTAGGCCAGCAACAATGGAGAGGACCTGACCCTTAGAAACTTACAAGTAAGCTGGAATCTTCAAAAGTTCAAATCTTTATAAGTAAAATATTTATTAAAATGAATAACCAAGTGTTTTAATTGACATCAGAAGATCAAAACAATAAACCCTGAGAACATAGAAAAAAGATAAATAAAGATATGAGCAGAACTTAATACAACAGAAAACGTATAAAATTCAGGTGATTTAGTAAGTCCAAAGAATCTTCTTTGAAAAGATTGAAAAGACACACTTTGATTAAGGAAAACAAAAACATAAGTATAGAAAATACAGAAAGAATCAGGACAATGTTATAGCAGAGAATATAAGAAATGCCAGTAAATTTGAACATTTCTGTAAAGTGGACCATTTCCTTGCTCCTAAAGTTTACCAAACCTGACACAAGAGGAAATCATTTAAGGTCATCATGTCTGCCCTTGGCATTGTCGGAACGCCCTGGCCTCAGGATGCAGCCTCTGTAGTCCATGGTAACCTGCGGAGAGGTGGCGGGGCTGAGGGTGGTTGGAACTCTGCCCTCACTGAAGGAGTGGGTGTGGCCATCTCTGCTGTGAATGAACAAAGGGCAGGGGAGCAGGGGGCCCAGGGCAGGGCCCTCAGAGCACGGCAGGTCCAGTGGGGTGTCACAAGCATTTAGGCCCAGGCCAAAGTGTGCCTTCTTTGTCTGCACAGCTGCCCAAACTCTCACCTTTCCACTCAGGCCGACCTCTTACTTGAAGTGTGTGTGGAACCTGTCCTCACAGTACACCTCGCTGCACAGCTAACCATAGGTCTGGGCATCGTAGTTTCCTGCCAGGTGAACGAAGTTCGCAGGCAGATGTGTCCCAGGGACACATGCAAAGAGGCTCCAGCCCGGGCCACAGGCTGCCCACTGCCCCTGCCCCAGATCGGGGGCCGCCAATCAGCCCTGTCGGAGTCCCCTGCCTCTAGAGGGAGTATTGGACCAACACTTGTAGAAAACGGTGTCCTCGTGGGCAACTCATTGGAGGGACACAAATAAATTTTGCCGACTTTCTCCTGAAGCTTACGAGCGTTCACACCTAAGCGTCTTACAAGGTCAGCTGTTTAGCTAAACATGAGCTCATGATCTAAATTTACACAATAATGAAAAAATCAGCTACGAGGGGAGACAATCAGTAAAGACTAACAATACCAGAATTAGATTCCCAAGGCCATCCATCAATTGTTGGAATAATCAGGTGCAAGGCAGAATATATACATAAAACTGGAACTGAAACAAGGAACAAGGATGTTTTCAAAGACTGGTAGGATCTCTAAAACATTTTTAAAGTACATGTCATTGATAAAGCTAAATACTCAAAGGTTGTGTAATACAACAGATTAAGCATTGAGAAGAGTGAAATTATGCTGTTTTGAAAACTATGGCAGGTGAGATTTTCTGCCTAATTATATAAGAAGATTTCTCTAAAAATACACATTATTTCAATGACTTATTGGCTGTGAAATAAGTTAAGGGTATTTCAAATGGCTTGTCTGCAAAGAAAGGTGAGATGTAGGGAATCACAGAAAGTCGAGGGGAAAATAGGTCAATATATACATTGCTATATGGTGAACTAAACCTTAGGCCAGCAACAATGGAGAGGACCTGACCCTTAGAAACTTACAAGTAAGCTGGAATCTTCAAAAGTTCAAATCTTTATAAGTAAAATATTTATTAAAATGAATAACCAAGTGTTTTAATTGACATCAGAAGATCAAAACAATAAACCCTGAGAACATAGAAAAAAGATAAATAAAGATATGAGCAGAACTTAATACAACAGAAAACGTATAAAATTCAGGTGATTTAGTAAGTCCAAAGAATCTTCTTTGAAAAGATTGAAAAGACACACTTTGATTAAGGAAAACAAAAACATAAGTATAGAATATACAGAAAGAATCAGGACAAAGTTATAGCAGAGAATATAAGAAATGCCAGTAAATTTGAACATTTCTGTAAAGTGGACCATTTCCTTGCTCCTAAAGTTTACCAAACCTGACACAAGAGGAAATCATTTAAGGTCATCATGTCTGCCCTTGGCATTGTCGGAACGCCCTGGCCTCAGGATGCAGCCTCTGTAGTCCATGGTAACCTGCGGAGAGGTGGCGGGGCTGAGGGTGGTTGGAACTCTGCCCTCACTGAAGGAGTGGGTGTGGCCATCTCTGCTGTGAATGAACAAAGGGCAGGGGAGCAGGGGGCCCAGGGCAGGGCCCTCAGAGCACGGCAGGTCCAGTGGGGTGTCACAAGCATTTAGGCCCAGGCCAAAGTGTGCCTTCTTTGTCTGCACAGCTGCCCAAACTCTCACCTTTCCACTCAGGCCGACCTCTTACTTGAAGTGTGTGTGGAACCTGTCCTCACAGTACACCTCGCTGCACAGCTAACCATAGGTCTGGGCATCGTAGTTTCCTGCCAGGTGAACGAAGTTCGCAGGCAGATGTGTCCCAGGGACACATGCAAAGAGGCTCCAGCCCGGGCCACAGGCTGCCCACTGCCCCTGCCCCAGATCGGGGGCCGCCAATCAGCCCTGTCGGAGTCCCCTGCCTCTAGAGGGAGTATTGGACCAACACTTGTAGAAAACGGTGTCCTCGTGGGCAACTCATTGGAGGGACACAAATAAATCTTTGCCGTCTTTCTGCGGAAGCTTACGAGCGTTCACACCTAAGCGTCTTACAAGGTCAGCTGTTTAGCAAAACATGAGCTCATGATCTAAATTTACACAATAATGAAAAAATCAGCTACGAGGGGAGACAATCAGTAAAGACTATCAATACCAGAATTAGATTCCCAAGGCCATCCATCAATTGTTGGAATAATCAGGTGCAAGGCAGAATATATACATAAAACTGGAACTGAAACAAGGAACAAGGATGTTTTCAAAGACTGGTAGGATCTCTAAAACATTTTTAAAGTACATGTCATTGATAAAGCTAAATACTCAAAGGTTGTGTAATACAACAGATTAAGCATTGAGAAGAGTGAAATTATGCTGTTTTGAAAACTATGGCAGGTGAGATTTTCTGCCTAATTATATAAGAAGATTTCCCTAAAAATACACATTATTTCAATGACTTATTGGCTGTGAAATAAGTTAAGGGTATTTCAAATGGCTTGTCTGCAAAGAAAGGTGAGATGTAGGGAATCACAGAAAGTCGAGGGGAAAATAGGTCAATATATACATTGCTATATGGTGAACTAAACCTTAGGCCAGCAACAATGGATATGACCTGACCCTTAGAAACTTACAAGTAAGCTGGAATCTTCAAAAGTTCAAATCTTTATAAGTAAAATATTTATTAAAATGAATAACCAAGTGTTTTAATTGACATCAGAAGATCAAAACAATAAACCCTGAGAACATAGAAAAAAGATAAATAAAGATATGAGCAGAACTTAATACAACAGAAAACGTATAAAATTCAGGTGATTTAGTAAGTCCAAAGAATCTTCTTTGAAAAGATTGAAAAGACACACTTTGATTAAGGAAAACAAAAACATAAGTATAGAATATACAGAAAGAATCAGGACAATGTTATAGCAGAGAATATAAGAAATGCCAGTAAATTTGAACATTTCTGTAAAGTGGACCATTTCCTAGCTCCTAAAGTTTACCAAACCTGACACAAGAGGAAATCATTTAAGGTCATCATGTCTGCCCTTGGCATTGTCGGAACGCCCTGGCCTCAGGATGCAGCCTCTGTAGTCCATGGTAACCTGTGGAGAGGGGGCGGGGCTGAGGGTGGTTGGAACTCTGCCCTCACTGAAGGAGTGGGTGTGGCCATCTCTGCTGTGACTGAGCAAAGGGCAGGGGAGCAGGGGGCCCAGGGCAGGGCCCTCAGAGCACGGCAGGTCCAGTGGGGTGTCACAAGCATTTAGGCCCAGGCCAAAGTGTGCCTTCTTTGTCTGCACAGCTGCCCAAACTCTCACCTTTCCACTCAGGCCGACCTCTTACTTGAAGTGTGTGTGGAACCTGTCCTCACAGTACACCTCGCTGCACAGCTAACCATAGGTCTGGGCATCGTAGCTTCCTGCCAGGTGACCGAAGTTCGCAGGCAGATGTGTCCCAGGGACACATGCAAAGAGGCTCCAGACCGGGCCACAGGCTGCCCACTGCCCCTGCCCCAGATCGGGGGCCGCCAATCAGCCCTGTCGGAATCCCCTTCCTCTAGAGGGAGTATTGGACCAACACTTGTAGAAAACGGTGTCCTCGTGGGCAACTCATTGGAGGGACACAAATAAATCTTTGCCGTCTTTCTGCGGAAGCTTACGAGCATTCACACCTAAGCGTCTTACAAGGTCAGCTGTTTAGCTAAACATGAGCTCATGATCTACATTTACACAATAATGAAAAAATCAGCTACGAGGGGAGACAATCAGTAAAGACTATCAATACCAGAATTAGATTCCCAAGGCCATCCATCAATTGTTGGGATAATCAGCTGCAAGGCAGAATATATACATAAAACTGGAACTGAAACAAGGAACAAGGATGTTTTCAAAGACTGGTAGGATCTCTCAAACATTTTTAAAGTACATGTCATTGATAAAGCTAAATACTCAAAGGTTGTGTAATACAACAGATTAAGCATTGAGAAGAGTGAAATTATGCTGTTTTGAAAACTATGGCAGGTGAGATTTTCTGCCTAATTATATAAGAAGATTTCTCTAAAAATACACATTATTTCAATGACTTATTGGCTGTGAAATAAGTTAAGGGTATTTCAAATGGCTTGTCTGCAAAGAAAGGTGAGATGTAGGGAATCACAGAAAGTCGAGGGGAAAATAGGTCAATATATACATTGCTATATGGTGAACTAAACCTTAGGCCAGCAACAATGGAGAGGACCTGACCCTTAGAAACTTACAAGTAAGCTGGAATCTTCAAAAGTTCAAATCTTTATAAGTAAAATATTTATTAAAATGAATAACCAAGTGTTTTAATTGACATCAGAAGATCAAAACAATAAACCCTGAGAACATAGAAAAAAGATAAATAAAGATATGAGCAGAACTTAATACAACAGAAAACGTATAAAATTCAGGTGATTTAGTAAGTCCAAAGAATCTTCTTTGAAAAGATTGAAAATACACACTTTGATTAAGGAAAACAAAAACATAAGTATAGAATATACAGAAAGAATCAGGACAATGTTATAGCAGAGAATATAAGAAATGCCAGTAAATTTGAACATTTCTGTAAAGTGGACCATTTCCTTGCTCCTAAAGTTTACCAAACCTGACACAAGAGGAAATCATTTAAGGTCATCATGTCTGCCCTTGGCATTGTCGGAACGCCCTGGGCTCAGGATGCAGCCTCTGTAGTCCATGGTAACCTGCGGAGGGGTGGCGGGGCTGAGGGTGGTTGGAACTCTGCCCTCACTGAAGGAGTGGGTGTGGCCATCTCTGCTGTGACTGAACAAAGGGCAGGGGAGCAGGGGGCCCAGGGCAGGGCCCTCAGAGCACGGCAGGTCCAGTGGGGTGTCACAAGCATTTAGGCCCAGGCCAAAGTGTGCCTTCTTTGTCTGCACAGCTGCCCAAACTCTCACCTTTCCACTCAGGCCGACCTCTTACTTGAAGTGTGTGTGGAACCTGTCCTCACAGTACACCTCGCTGCACAGCTAACCATAGGTCTGGGCATCGTAGTTTCCTGCCAGGTGAACGAAGTTCGCAGGCAGATGTGTCCCAGGGACACATGCAAAGAGGCTCCAGCCCGGGCCACAGGCTGCCCACTGCCCCTGCCCCAGATCGGGGGCCGCCAATCAGCCCTGTCGGAGTCCCCTGCCTCTAGAGGGAGTATTGGACCAACACTTGTAGAAAACGGTGTCCTCGTGGGCAACTCATTGGAGGGACACCAATAAATCTTTGCCGTCTTTCTGCGGAAGCTTACGAGCGTTCACACCTAAGCGTCTTACAAGGTCAGCTGTTTAGCAAAACATGAGCTCATGATCTAAATTTACACAATAATGAAAAAATCAGCTACGAGGGGAGACAATCAGTAAAGACTATCAATACCAGAATTAGATTCCCAAGGCCATCCATCAATTGTTGGAATAATCAGGTGCAAGGCAGAATATATACATAAAACTGGAACTGAAACAAGGAACAAGGATGTTTTCAAAGACTGGTAGGATCTCTAAAACATTTTTAAAGTACATGTCATTGATAAAGCTAAATACTCAAAGGTTGTGTAATACAACAGATTAAGCATTGAGAAGAGTGAAATTATGCTGTTTTGAAAACTATGGCAGGTGAGATTTTCTGCCTAATTATATAAGAAGATTTCCCTAAAAATACACATTATTTCAATGACTTATTGGCTGTGAAATAAGTTAAGGGTATTTCAAATGGCTTGTCTGCAAAGAAAGGTGAGATGTAGGGAATCACAGAAAGTCGAGGGGAAAATAGGTCAATATATACATTGCTATATGGTGAACTAAACCTTAGGCCAGCAACAATGGATATGACCTGACCCTTAGAAACTTACAAGTAAGCTGGAATCTTCAAAAGTTCAAATCTTTATAAGTAAAATATTTATTAAAATGAATAACCAAGTGTTTTAATTGACATCAGAAGATCAAAACAATAAACCCTGAGAACATAGAAAAAAGATAAATAAAGATATGAGCAGAACTTAATACAACAGAAAACGTATAAAATTCAGGTGATTTAGTAAGTCCAAAGAATCTTCTTTGAAAAGATTGAAAAGACACACTTTGATTAAGGAAAACAAAAACATAAGTATAGAATATACAGAAAGAATCAGGACAATGTTATAGCAGAGAATATAAGAAATGCCAGTAAATTTGAACATTTCTGTAAAGTGGACCATTTCCTAGCTCCTAAAGTTTACCAAACCTGACACAAGAGGAAATCATTTAAGGTCATCATGTCTGCCCTTGGCATTGTCGGAACGCCCTGGCCTCAGGATGCAGCCTCTGTAGTCCATGGTAACCTGTGGAGAGGGGGCGGGGCTGAGGGTGGTTGGAACTCTGCCCTCACTGAAGGAGTGGGTGTGGCCATCTCTGCTGTGACTGAGCAAAGGGCAGGGGAGCAGGGGGCCCAGGGCAGGGCCCTCAGAGCACGGCAGGTCCAGTGGGGTGTCACAAGCATTTAGGCCCAGGCCAAAGTGTGCCTTCTTTGTCTGCACAGCTGCCCAAACTCTCACCTTTCCACTCAGGCCGACCTCTTACTTGAAGTGTGTGTGGAACCTGTCCTCACAGTACACCTCGCTGCACAGCTAACCATAGGTCTGGGCATCGTAGCTTCCTGCCAGGTGACCGAAGTTCGCAGGCAGATGTGTCCCAGGGACACATGCAAAGAGGCTCCAGACCGGGCCACAGGCTGCCCACTGCCCCTGCCCCAGATCGGGGGCCGCCAATCAGCCCTGTCGGAATCCCCTTCCTCTAGAGGGAGTATTGGACCAACACTTGTAGAAAACGGTGTCCTCGTGGGCAACTCATTGGAGGGACACAAATAAATCTTTGCCGTCTTTCTGCGGAAGCTTACGAGCATTCACACCTAAGCGTCTTACAAGGTCAGCTGTTTAGCTAAACATGAGCTCATGATCTAAATTTACACAATAATGAAAAAATCAGCTACGAGGGGAGACAATCAGTAAAGACTATCAATACCAGAATTAGATTCCCAAGGCCATCCATCAATTGTTGGGATAATCAGCTGCAAGGCAGAATATATACATAAAACTGGAACTGAAACAAGGAACAAGGATGTTTTCAAAGACTGGTAGGATCTCTCAAACATTTTTAAAGTACATGTCATTGATAAAGCTAAATACTCAAAGGTTGTGTAATACAACAGATTAAGCATTGAGAAGAGTGAAATTATGCTGTTTTGAAAACTATGGCAGGTGAGATTTTCTGCCTAATTATATAAGAAGATTTCTCTAAAAATACACATTATTTCAATGACTTATTGGCTGTGAAATAAGTTAAGGGTATTTCAAATGGCTTGTCTGCAAAGAAAAGTGAGATGTAGGGAATCACAGAAAGTCGAGGGGAAAATAGGTCAATATATACATTGCTATATGGTGAACTAAACCTTAGGCCAGCAACAATGGAGAGGACCTGACCCTTAGAAACTTACAAGTAAGCTGGAATCTTCAAAAGTTCAAATCTTTATAAGTAAAATATTTATTAAAATGAATAACCAAGTGTTTTAATTGACATCAGAAGATCAAAACAATAAACCCTGAGAACATAGAAAAAAGATAAATAAAGATATGAGCAGAACTTAATACAACAGAAAACGTATAATTTTCAGGTGATTTAGTAAGTCCAAAGAATCTTCTTTGAAAAGATTGAAAAGACACACTTTGATTAAGGAAAACAAAAACATAAGTATAGAATATACAGAAAGAATCAGGACAATGTTATAGCAGAGAATATAAGAAATGCCAGTAAATTTGAACATTTCTGTAAAGTGGACCATTTCCTTGCTCCTAAAGTTTACCAAACCTGACACAAGAGGAAATCATTTAAGGTCATCATGTCTGCCCTTGGCATTGTCGGAACGCCCTGGCCTCAGGATGCAGCCTCTGTAGTCCATGGTAACCTGCGGAGAGGTGGCGGGGCTGAGGGTGGTTGGAACTCTGCCCTCACTGAAGGAGTGGGTGTGGCCATCTCTGCTGTGAATGAACAAAGGGCAGGGGAGCAGGGGGCCCAGGGCAGGGCCCTCAGAGCACGGCAGGTCCAGTGGGGTGTCACAAGCATTTAGGCCCAGGCCAAAGTGTGCCTTCTTTGTCTGCACAGCTGCCCAAACTCTCACCTTTCCACTCAGGCCGACCTCTTACTTGAAGTGTGTGTGGAACCTGTCCTCACAGTACACCTCGCTGCACAGCTAACCATAGGTCTGGGCATCGTAGTTTCCTGCCAGGTGAACGAAGTTCGCAGGCAGATGTGTCCCAGGGACACATGCAAAGAGGCTCCAGACCGGGCCACAGGCTGCCCACTGCCCCTGCCCCAGATCGGGGGCCGCCAATCAGCCCTGTCGGAGTCCCCTGCCTCTAGAGGGAGTATTGGACCAACACTTGTAGAAAACGGTGTCCTCGTGGGCAACTCATTGGAGGGACACAAATAAATCTTTGCCGTCTTTCTGCGGAAGCTTACGAGCGTTCACACCTAAGCGTCTTACAAGGTCAGCTGTTTAGCAAAACATGAGCTCATGATCTAAATTTACACAATAATGAAAAAATCAGCTACGAGGGGAGACAATCAGTAAAGACTATCAATACCAGAATTAGATTCCCAAGGCCATCCATCAATTGTTGGAATAATCAGGTGCAAGGCAGAATATATACATAAAACTGGAACTGAAACAAGGAACAAGGATGTTTTCAAAGACTGGTAGGATCTCTAAAACATTTTTAAAGTACATGTCATTGATAAAGCTAAATACTCAAAGGTTGTGTAATACAACAGATTAAGCATTGAGAAGAGTGAAATTATGCTGTTTTGAAAACTATGGCAGGTGAGATTTTCTGCCTAATTATATAAGAAGATTTCCCTAAAAATACACATTATTTCAATGACTTATTGGCTGTGAAATAAGTTAAGGGTATTTCAAATGGCTTGTCTGCAAAGAAAGGTGAGATGTAGGGAATCACAGAAAGTCGAGGGGAAAATAGGTCAATATATACATTGCTATATGGTGAACTAAACCTTAGGCCAGCAACAATGGATATGACCTGACCCTTAGAAACTTACAAGTAAGCTGGAATCTTCAAAAGTTCAAATCTTTATAAGTAAAATATTTATTAAAATGAATAACCAAGTGTTTTAATTGACATCAGAAGATCAAAACAATAAACCCTGAGAACATAGAAAAAAGATAAATAAAGATATGAGCAGAACTTAATACAACAGAAAACGTATAAAATTCAGGTGATTTAGTAAGTCCAAAGAATCTTCTTTGAAAAGATTGAAAAGACACACTTTGATTAAGGAAAACAAAAACATAAGTATAGAATATACAGAAAGAATCAGGACAATGTTATAGCAGAGAATATAAGAAATGCCAGTAAATTTGAACATTTCTGTAAAGTGGACCATTTCCTAGCTCCTAAAGTTTACCAAACCTGACACAAGAGGAAATCATTTAAGGTCATCATGTCTGCCCTTGGCATTGTCGGAACGCCCTGGCCTCAGGATGCAGCCTCTGTAGTCCATGGTAACCTGTGGAGAGGGGGCGGGGCTGAGGGTGGTTGGAACTCTGCCCTCACTGAAGGAGTGGGTGTGGCCATCTCTGCTGTGACTGAGCAAAGGGCAGGGGAGCAGGGGGCCCAGGGCAGGGCCCTCAGAGCACGGCAGGTCCAGTGGGGTGTCACAAGCATTTAGGCCCAGGCCAAAGTGTGCCTTCTTTGTCTGCACAGCTGCCCAAACTCTCACCTTTCCACTCAGGCCGACCTCTTACTTGAAGTGTGTGTGGAACCTGTCCTCACAGTACACCTCGCTGCACAGCTAACCATAGGTCTGGGCATCGTAGCTTCCTGCCAGGTGACCGAAGTTCGCAGGCAGATGTGTCCCAGGGACACATGCAAAGAGGCTCCAGACCGGGCCACAGGCTGCCCACTGCCCCTGCCCCAGATCGGGGGCCGCCAATCAGCCCTGTCGGAATCCCCTTCCTCTAGAGGGAGTATTGGACCAACACTTGTAGAAAACGGTGTCCTCGTGGGCAACTCATTGGAGGGACACAAATAAATCTTTGCCGTCTTTCTGCGGAAGCTTACGAGCATTCACACCTAAGCGTCTTACAAGGTCAGCTGTTTAGCTAAACATGAGCTCATGATCTACATTTACACAATAATGAAAAAATCAGCTACGAGGGGAGACAATCAGTAAAGACTATCAATACCAGAATTAGATTCCCAAGGCCATCCATCAATTGTTGGGATAATCAGCTGCAAGGCAGAATATATACATAAAACTGGAACTGAAACAAGGAACAAGGATGTTTTCAAAGACTGGTAGGATCTCTCAAACATTTTTAAAGTACATGTCATTGATAAAGCTAAATACTCAAAGGTTGTGTAATACAACAGATTAAGCATTGAGAAGAGTGAAATTATGCTGTTTCGAAAACTATGGCAGGTGAGATTTTCTGCCTAATTATATAAGAAGATTTCTCTAAAAATACACATTATTTCAATGACTTATTGGCTGTGAAATAAGTTAAGGGTATTTCAAATGGCTTGTCTGCAAAGAAAGGTGAGATGTAGGGAATCACAGAAAGTCGAGGGGAAAATAGGTCAATATATACATTGCTATATGGTGAACTAAACCTTAGGCCAGCAACAATGGAGAGGACCTGACCCTTAGAAACTTACAAGTAAGCTGGAATCTTCAAAAGTTCAAATCTTTATAAGTAAAATATTTATTAAAATGAATAACCAAGTGTTTTAATTGACATCAGAAGATCAAAACAATAAACCCTGAGAACATAGAAAAAAGATAAATAAAGATATGAGCAGAACTTAATACAACAGAAAACGTATAAAATTCAGGTGATTTAGTAAGTCCAAAGAATCTTCTTTGAAAAGATTGAAAAGACACACTTTGATTAAGGAAAACAAAAACATAAGTATAGAATATACAGAAAGAATCAGGACAATGTTATAGCAGAGAATATAAGAAATGCCAGTAAATTTGAACATTTCTGTAAAGTGGACCATTTCCTTGCTCCTAAAGTTTACCAAACCTGACACAAGAGGAAATCATTTAAGGTCATCATGTCTGCCCTTGGCATTGTCGGAACGCCCTGGCCTCAGGATGCAGCCTCTGTAGTCCATGGTAACCTGCGGAGAGGTGGCGGGGCTGAGGGTGGTTGGAACTCTGCCCTCACTGAAGGAGTGGGTGTGGCCATCTCTGCTGTGAATGAACAAAGGGCAGGGGAGCAGGGGGCCCAGGGCAGGGCCCTCAGAGCACGGCAGGTCCAGTGGGGTGTCACAAGCATTTAGGCCCAGGCCAAAGTGTGCCTTCTTTGTCTGCACAGCTGCCCAAACTCTCACCTTTCCACTCAGGCCGACCTCTTACTTGAAGTGTGTGTGGAACCTGTCCTCACAGTACACCTCGCTCCACAGCTAACCATAGGTCTGGGCATCGTAGTTTCCTGCCAGGTGAACGAAGTTCGCAGGCAGATGTGTCCCAGGGACACATGCAAAGAGGCTCCAGCCCGGGCCACAGGCTGCCCACTGCCCCTGCCCCAGATCGGGGGCTGCCAATCAGCCCTGTCGGAGTCCCCTGCCTCTAGAGGGAGTATTGGACCAACACTTGTAGAAAACGGTGTCCTCGTGGGCAACTCATTGGAGGGACACAAATAAATCTTTGCCGTCTTTCTGCGGAAGCTTACGAGCGTTCACACCTAAGCGTCTTACAAGGTCAGCTGTTTAGCAAAACATGAGCTCATGATCTAAATTTACACAATAATGAAAAAATCAGCTACGAGGGGAGACAATCAGTAAAGACTATCAATACCAGAATTAGATTCCCAAGGCCATCCATCAATTGTTGGAATAATCAGGTGTAAGGCAGAATATATACATAAAACTGGAACTGAAACAAGGAACAAGGATGTTTTCAAAGACTGGTAGGATCTCTAAAACATTTTTAAAGTACATGTCATTGATAAAGCTAAATACTCAAAGGTTGTGTAATACAACAGATTAAGCATTGAGAAGAGTGAAATTATGCTGTTTTGAAAACTATGGCAGGTGAGATTTTCTGCCTAATTATATAAGAAGATTTCCCTAAAAATACACATTATTTCAATGACTTATTGGCTGTGAAATAAGTTAAGGGTATTTCAAATGGCTTGTCTGCAAAGAAAGGTGAGATGTAGGGAATCACAGAAAGTCGAGGGGAAAATAGGTCAATATATACATTGCTATATGGTGAACTAAACCTTAGGCCAGCAACAATGGATATGACCTGACCCTTAGAAACTTACAAGTAAGCTGGAATCTTCAAAAGTTCAAATCTTTATAAGTAAAATATTTATTAATATGAATAACCAAGTGTTTTAATTGACATCAGAAGATCAAAACAATAAACCCTGAGAACATAGAAAAAAGATAAATAAAGATATGAGCAGAACTTAATACAACAGAAAACGTATAAAATTCAGGTGATTTAGTAAGTCCAAAGAATCTTCTTTGAAAAGATTGAAAAGACACACTTTGATTAAGGAAAACAAAAACATAAGTATAGAATATACAGAAAGAATCAGGACAATGTTATAGCAGAGAATATAAGAAATGCCAGTAAATTTGAACATTTCTGTAAAGTGGACCATTTCCTAGCTCCTAAAGTTTACCAAACCTGACACAAGAGGAAATCATTTAAGGTCATCATGTCTGCCCTTGGCATTGTCGGAACGCCCTGGCCTCAGGATGCAGCCTCTGTAGTCCATGGTAACCTGTGGAGAGGGGGCGGGGCTGAGGGTGGTTGGAACTCTGCCCTCACTGAAGGAGTGGGTGTGGCCATCTCTGCTGTGACTGAGCAAAGGGCAGGGGAGCAGGGGGCCCAGGGCAGGGCCCTCAGAGCACGGCAGGTCCAGTGGGGTGTCACAAGCATTTAGGCCCAGGCCAAAGTGTGCCTTCTTTGTCTGCACAGCTGCCCAAACTCTCACCTTTCCACTCAGGCCGACCTCTTACTTGAAGTGTGTGTGGAACCTGTCCTCACAGTACACCTCGCTGCACAGCTAACCATAGGTCTGGGCATCGTAGCTTCCTGCCAGGTGACCGAAGTTCGCAGGCAGATGTGTCCCAGGGACACATGCAAAGAGGCTCCAGACCGGGCCACAGGCTGCCCACTGCCCCTGCCCCAGATCGGGGGCCGCCAATCAGCCCTGTCGGAATCCCCTTCCTCTAGAGGGAGTATTGGACCAACACTTGTAGAAAACGGTGTCCTCGTGGGCAACTCATTGGAGGGACACAAATAAATCTTTGCCGTCTTTCTGCGGAAGCTTACGAGCATTCACACCTAAGCGTCTTACAAGGTCAGCTGTTTAGCTAAACATGAGCTCATGATCTACATTTACACAATAATGAAAAAATCAGCTACGAGGGGAGACAATCAGTAAAGACTATCAATACCAGAATTAGATTCCCAAGGCCATCCATCAATTGTTGGGATAATCAGCTGCAAGGCAGAATATATACATAAAACTGGAACTGAAACAAGGAACAAGGATGTTTTCAAAGACTGGTAGGATCTCTCAAACATTTTTAAAGTACATGTCATTGATAAAGCTAAATACTCAAAGGTTGTGTAATACAACAGATTAAGCATTGAGAAGAGTGAAATTATGCTGTTTTGAAAACTATGGCAGGTGAGATTTTCTGCCTAATTATATAAGAAGATTTCTCTAAAAATACACATTATTTCAATGACTTATTGGCTGTGAAATAAGTTAAGGGTATTTCAAATGGCTTGTCTGCAAAGAAAGGTGAGATGTAGGGAATCACAGAAAGTCGAGGGGAAAATAGGTCAATATATACATTGCTATATGGTGAACTAAACCTTAGGCCAGCAACAATGGAGAGGACCTGACCCTTAGAAACTTACAAGTAAGCTGGAATCTTCAAAAGTTCAAATCTTTATAAGTAAAATATTTATTAAAATGAATAACCAAGTGTTTTAATTGACATCAGAAGATCAAAACAATAAACCCTGAGAACATAGAAAAAAGATAAATAAAGATATGAGCAGAACTTAATACAACAGAAAACGTATAAAATTCAGGTGATTTAGTAAGTCCAAAGAATCTTCTTTGAAAAGATTGAAAAGACACACTTTGATTAAGGAAAACAAAAACATAAGTATAGAATATACAGAAAGAATCAGGACAATGTTATAGCAGAGAATATAAGAAATGCCAGTAAATTTGAACATTTCTGTAAAGTGGACCATTTCCTTGCTCCTAAAGTTTACCAAATCTGACACAAGAGGAAATCATTTAAGGTCATCATGTCTGCCCTTGGCATTGTCGGAACGCCCTGGCCTCAGGATGCAGCCTCTGTAGTCCATGGTAACCTGCGGAGAGGTGGCGGGGCTGAGGGTGGTTGGAACTCTGCCCTCACTGAAGGAGTGGGTGTGGCCATCTCTGCTGTGAATGAACAAAGGGCAGGGGAGCAGGGGGCCCAGGGCAGGGCCCTCAGAGCACGGCAGGTCCAGTGGGGTGTCACAAGCATTTAGGCCCAGGCCAAAGTGTGCCTTCTTTGTCTGCACAGCTGCCCAAACTCTCACCTTTCCACTCAGGCCGACCTCTTACTTGAAGTGTGTGTGGAACCTGTCCTCACAGTACACCTCGCTGCACAGCTAACCATAGGTCTGGGCATCGTAGTTTCCTGCCAGGTGAACGAAGTTCGCAGGCAGATGTGTCCCAGGGACACATGCAAAGAGGCTCCAGACCGGGCCACAGGCTGCCCACTGCCCCTGCCCCAGATCGGGGGCCGCCAATCAGCCCTGTCGGAGTCCCCTGCCTCTAGAGGGAGTATTGGACCAACACTTGTAGAAAACGGTGTCCTCGTGGGCAACTCATTGGAGGGACACAAATAAATCTTTGCCGTCTTTCTGCGGAAGCTTACGAGCGTTCACACCTAAGCGTCTTACAAGGTCAGCTGTTTAGCAAAACATGAGCTCATGATCTAAATTTACACAATAATGAAAAAATCAGCTACGAGGGGAGACAATCAGTAAAGACTATCAATACCAGAATTAGATTCCCAAGGCCATCCATCAATTGTTGGAATAATCAGGTGCAAGGCAGAATATATACATAAAACTGGAACTGAAACAAGGAACAAGGATGTTTTCAAAGACTGGTAGGATCTCTAAAACATTTTTAAAGTACATGTCATTGATAAAGCTAAATACTCAAAGGTTGTGTAATACAACAGATTAAGCATTGAGAAGAGTGAAATTATGCTGTTTTGAAAACTATGGCAGGTGAGATTTTCTGCCTAATTATATAAGAAGATTTCCCTAAAAATACACATTATTTCAATGACTTATTGGCTGTGAAATAAGTTAAGGGTATTTCAAATGGCTTGTCTGCAAAGAAAGGTGAGATGTAGGGAATCACAGAAAGTCGAGGGGAAAATAGGTCAATATATACATTGCTATATGGTGAACTAAACCTTAGGCCAGCAACAATGGATATGACCTGACCCTTAGAAACTTACAAGTAAGCTGGAATCTTCAAAAGTTCAAATCTTTATAAGTAAAATATTTATTAAAATGAATAACCAAGTGTTTTAATTGACATCAGAAGATCAAAACAATAAACCCTGAGAACATAGAAAAAAGATAAATAAAGATATGAGCAGAACTTAATACAACAGAAAACGTATAAAATTCAGGTGATTTAGTAAGTCCAAAGAATCTTCTTTGAAAAGATTGAAAAGACACACTTTGATTAAGGAAAACAAAAACATAAGTATAGAATATACAGAAAGAATCAGGACAATGTTATAGCAGAGAATATAAGAAATGCCAGTAAATTTGAACATTTCTGTAAAGTGGACCATTTCCTAGCTCCTAAAGTTTACCAAACCTGACACAAGAGGAAATCATTTAAGGTCATCATGTCTGCCCTTGGCATTGTCGGAACGCCCTGGCCTCAGGATGCAGCCTCTGTAGTCCATGGTAACCTGTGGAGAGGGGGCGGGGCTGAGGGTGGTTGGAACTCTGCCCTCACTGAAGGAGTGGGTGTGGCCATCTCTGCTGTGACTGAGCAAAGGGCAGGGGAGCAGGGGGCCCAGGGCAGGGCCCTCAGAGCACGGCAGGTCCAGTGGGGTGTCACAAGCATCTAGGCCCAGGCCAAAGTGTGCCTTCTTTGTCTGCACAGCTGCCCAAACTCTCACCTTTCCACTCAGGCCGACCTCTTACTTGAAGTGTGTGTGGAACCTGTCCTCACAGTACACCTCGCTGCACAGCTAACCATAGGTCTGGGCATCGTAGCTTCCTGCCAGGTGACCGAAGTTCGCAGGCAGATGTGTCCCAGGGACACATGCAAAGAGGCTCCAGACCGGGCCACAGGCTGCCCACTGCCCCTGCCCCAGATCGGGGGCCGCCAATCAGCCCTGTCGGAATCCCCTTCCTCTAGAGGGAGTATTGGACCAACACTTGTAGAAAACGGTGTCCTCGTGGGCAACTCATTGGAGGGACACAAATAAATCTTTGCCGTCTTTCTGCGGAAGCTTACGAGCATTCACACCTAAGCGTCTTACAAGGTCAGCTGTTTAGCTAAACATGAGCTCATGATCTACATTTACACAATAATGAAAAAATCAGCTACGAGGGGAGACAATCAGTAAAGACTATCAATACCAGAATTAGATTCCCAAGGCCATCCATCAATTGTTGGGATAATCAGCTGCAAGGCAGAATATATACATAAAACTGGAACTGAAACAAGGAACAAGGATGTTTTCAAAGACTGGTAGGATCTCTCAAACATTTTTAAAGTACATGTCATTGATAAAGCTAAATACTCAAAGGTTGTGTAATACAACAGATTAAGCATTGAGAAGAGTGAAATTATGCTGTTTTGAAAACTATGGCAGGTGAGATTTTCTGCCTAATTATATAAGAAGATTTCTCTAAAAATACACATTATTTCAATGACTTATTGGCTGTGAAATAAGTTAAGGGTATTTCAAATGGCTTGTCTGCAAAGAAAGGTGAGATGTAGGGAATCACAGAAAGTCGAGGGGAAAATAGGTCAATATATACATTGCTATATGGTGAACTAAACCTTAGGCCAGCAACAATGGAGAGGACCTGACCCTTAGAAACTTACAAGTAAGCTGGAATCTTCAAAAGTTCAAATCTTTATAAGTAAAATATTTATTAAAATGAATAACCAAGTGTTTTAATTGACATCAGAAGATCAAAACAATAAACCCTGAGAACATAGAAAAAAGATAAATAAAGATATGAGCAGAACTTAATACAACAGAAAACGTATAAAATTCAGGTGATTTAGTAAGTCCAAAGAATCTTCTTTGAAAAGATTGAAAAGACACACTTTGATTAAGGAAAACAAAAACATAAGTATAGAATATACAGAAAGAATCAGGACAATGTTATAGCAGAGAATATAAGAAATGCCAGTAAATTTGAACATTTCTGTAAAGTGGACCATTTCCTTGCTCCTAAAGTTTACCAAACCTGACACAAGAGGAAATCATTTAAGGTCATCATGTCTGCCCTTGGCATTGTCGGAACGCCCTGGCCTCAGGATGCAGCCTCTGTAGTCCATGGTAACCTGCGGAGAGGTGGCGGGGCTGAGGGTGGTTGGAACTCTGCCCTCACTGAAGGAGTGGGTGTGGCCATCTCTGCTGTGAATGAACAAAGGGCAGGGGAGCAGGGGGCCCAGGGCAAGGCCCTCAGAGCACGGCAGGTCCAGTGGGGTGTCACAAGCATTTAGGCCCAGGCCAAAGTGTGCCTTCTTTGTCTGCACAGCTGCCCAAACTCTCACCTTTCCACTCAGGCCGACCTCTTACTTGAAGTGTGTGTGGAACCTGTCCTCACAGTACACCTCGCTGCACAGCTAACCATAGGTCTGGGCATCGTAGTTTCCTGCCAGGTGAACGAAGTTCGCAGGCAGATGTGTCCCAGGGACACATGCAAAGAGGCTCCAGACCGGGCCACAGGCTGCCCACTGCCCCTGCCCCAGATCGGGGGCCGCCAATCAGCCCTGTCGGAGTCCCCTGCCTCTAGAGGGAGTATTGGACCAACACTTGTAGAAAACGGTGTCCTCGTGGGCAACTCATTGGAGGGACACAAATAAATCTTTGCCGTCTTTCTGCAGAAGCTTACGAGCGTTCACACCTAAGCGTCTTACAAGGTCAGCTGTTTAGCAAAACATGAGCTCATGATCTAAATTTACACAATAATGAAAAAATCAGCTACGAGGGGAGACAATCAGTAAAGACTATCAATACCAGAATTAGATTCCCAAGGCCATCCATCAATTGTTGGAATAATCAGGTGCAAGGCAGAATATATACATAAAACTGGAACTGAAACAAGGAACAAGGATGTTTTCAAAGACTGGTAGGATCTCTAAAACATTTTTAAAGTACATGTCATTGATAAAGCTAAATACTCAAAGGTTGTGTAATACAACAGATTAAGCATTGAGAAGAGTGAAATTATGCTGTTTTGAAAACTATGGCAGGTGAGATTTTCTGCCTAATTATATAAGAAGATTTCCCTAAAAATACACATTATTTCAATGACTTATTGGCTGTGAAATAAGTTAAGGGTATTTCAAATGGCTTGTCTGCAAAGAAAGGTGAGATGTAGGGAATCACAGAAAGTCGAGGGGAAAATAGGTCAATATATACATTGCTATATGGTGAACTAAACCTTAGGCCAGCAACAATGGATATGACCTGACCCTTAGAAACTTACAAGTAAGCTGGAATCTTCAAAAGTTCAAATCTTTATAAGTAAAATATTTATTAAAATGAATAACCAAGTGTTTTAATTGACATCAGAAGATCAAAACAATAAACCCTGAGAACATAGAAAAAAGATAAATAAAGATATGAGCAGAACTTAATACAACAGAAAACGTATAAAATTCAGGTGATTTAGTAAGTCCAAAGAATCTTCTTTGAAAAGATTGAAAAGACACACTTTGATTAAGGAAAACAAAAACATAAGTATAGAATATACAGAAAGAATCAGGACAATGTTATAGCAGAGAATATAAGAAATGCCAGTAAATTTGAACATTTCTGTAAAGTGGACCATTTCCTAGCTCCTAAAGTTTACCAAACCTGACACAAGAGGAAATCATTTAAGGTCATCATGTCTGCCCTTGGCATTGTCGGAACGCCCTGGCCTCAGGATGCAGCCTCTGTAGTCCATGGTAACCTGTGGAGAGGGGGCGGGGCTGAGGGTGGTTGGAACTCTGCCCTCACTGAAGGAGTGGGTGTGGCCATCTCTGCTGTGACTGAGCAAAGGGCAGGGGAGCAGGGGGCCCAGGGCAGGGCCCTCAGAGCACGGCAGGTCCAGTGGGGTGTCACAAGCATTTAGGCCCAGGCCAAAGTGTGCCTTCTTTGTCTGCACAGCTGCCCAAACTCTCACCTTTCCACTCAGGCCGACCTCTTACTTGAAGTGTGTGTGGAACCTGTCCTCACAGTACACCTCGCTGCACAGCTAACCATAGGTCTGGGCATCGTAGCTTCCTGCCAGGTGACCGAAGTTCGCAGGCAGATGTGTCCCAGGGACACATGCAAAGAGGCTCCAGACCGGGCCACAGGCTGCCCACTGCCCCTGCCCCAGATCGGGGGCCGCCAATCAGCCCTGTCGGAATCCCCTTCCTTTAGAGGGAGTATTGGACCAACACTTGTAGAAAACGGTGTCCTCGTGGGCAACTCATTGGAGGGACAAAAATAAATTTTGCCGACTTTCTCCTGAAGCTTACGAGCGTTCACACCTAAGCGTCTTACAAGGTCAGCTGTTTAGCTAAACATGAGCTCATGATCTAAATTTACACAATAATGAAGAAATCAGCTACGAGGGGAGACAATCAGTAAAGACTATCAATACCAGAATTAGATTCCCAAGGCCATCCATCAATTGTTGGAATAATCAGGTGCAAGGCAGAATATATACATAAAACTGGAACTGAAACAAGGAACAAGGATGTTTTCAAAGACTGGTAGGATCTCTAAAACATTTTTAAAGGACATGTCATTGATAAAGCTAAATACTCAAAGGTTGTGTAATACAACAGATTAAGCATTGAGAAGAGTGAAATTATGCTGTTTTGAAAACTATGGCAGGTGAGATTTTCTGCCTAATTATAGAAGAAGATTTCTCTAAAAATACACATTATTTCAATGACTTATTGGCTGTGAACTAAGTTAAGGGTATTTCAAATGGCTTGTCTGCAAAGAAAGGTGAGATGTAGGGAATCACAGAAAGTCGAGGGGAAAATAGGTCAATATATACATTGCTATATGGTGAACTAAACCTTAGGCCAGCAACAATGGAGAGGACCTGACCCTTAGAAACTTACAAGTAAGCTGGAATCTTCAAAAGTTCAAATCTTTATAAGTAAAATATTTATTAAAATGAATAACCAAGTGTTTTAATTGACATCAGAAGATCAAAACAATAAACCCTGAGAACATAGAAAAAAGATAAATAAAGATATGAGCAGAACTTAATACAACAGAAAACGTATAAAATTGAGGTGATTTAGTAAGTCCAAAGAATCTTCTTTGAAAAGATTGAAAAGACACACTTTGATTAAGGAAAACAAAAACATAAGTATAGAATATACAGAAAGAATCAGGACAATGTTATAGCAGAGAATATAAGAAATGCCAGTAAATTTGAACATTTCTGTAAAGTGGACCATTTCCTAGCTCCTAAAGTTTACCAAACCTGACACAAGAGGAAATCATTTAAGGTCATCATGTCTGCCCTTGGCATGGTCGGAACGCCCTGGACTCAGGATGCAGCCTCTGTAGTCCATGGTAACCTGTGGAGAGGGGGCGGGGCTGAGGGTGGTTGGAACTCTGCCCTCACTGAAGGAGTGGGTGTGGCCATCTCTGCTGTGACTGAACAAAGGGCAGGGGAGCAGGGGGCCCAGGGCAGGGCCCTCAGAGCACGGCAGGTCCAGCGGGGTATCACAAGCATTTAGGCCCAGGACAAAGTGTGCCTTCTTTGTCTGCACAGCTGCCCAAACTCTCACCTTTCCACTCAGGCCGACCTCTTACTTGAAGTGTGTGTGGAACCTGTCCTCACAGTACACCTCGCTGCACAGCTAACCATAGGTCTGGGCATCGTAGCTTCCTGCCAGGTGACCGAAGGTCGCAGGCAGATGTGTCCCAGGGACACATGCAAAGAGGCTCCAGACCGGGCCACAGGCTGCCCACAGCCCCTGCCCCAGATCGGGGGCCGCCAATCAGCCCTGTCGGAATCCCCTTCCTTTAGAGGGAGTATTGGACCAACACTTGTAGAAAACGGTGTCCTCGTGGGCAACTCATTGGAGGGACACAAATAAATTTTGCCGACTTTCTCCTGAAGCTTACGAGCGTTCACACCTAAGCGTCTTACAAGGTCAGCTGTTTAGCTAAACATGAGCTCATGATCTAAATTTACACAATAATGAAGAAATCAGCTACGAGGGGAGACAATCAGTAAAGACTATCAATACCAGCATTAGATTCCCAAGGCCATCCATCAATTGTTGGAATAATCAGGTGCAAGGCAGAATATATACATAAAACTGGAACTGAAACAAGGAACAAGGATGTTTTCAAAGACTGGTAGGATCTCTAAAACATTTTTAAAGGACATGTCATTGATAAAGCTAAATACTCAAAGGTTGTGTAATACAACAGATTAAGCATTGAGAAGAGTGAAATTATGCTGTTTTGAAAACTATGGCAGGTGAGATTTTCTGCCTAATTATAGAAGAAGATTTCTCTAAAAATACACATTATTTCAATGACTTATTGGCTGTGAACTAAGTTAAGGGTATTTCAAATGGCTTGTCTGCAAAGAAAGGTGAGATGTAGGGAATCACAGAAAGTCGAGGGGAAAATAGGTCAATATATACATTGCTATATGGTGAACTAAACCTTAGGCCAGCAACAATGGAGAGGACCTGACCCTTAGAAACTTACAAGTAAGCTGGAATCTTCAAAAGTTCAAATCTTTATAAGTAAAATATTTATTAAAATGAATAACCAAGTGTTTTAATTGACATCAGAAGATCAAAACAATAAACCCTGAGAACATAGAAAAAAGATAAATAAAGATATGAGCAGAACTTAATACAACAGAAAACGTATAAAATTCAGGTGATTTAGTAAGTCCAAAGAATCTTCTTTGAAAAGATTGAAAAGACACACTTTGATTAAGGAAAACAAAAACATAAGTATAGAATATACAGAAAGAATCAGGACAATGTTACAGCAGAGAATATAAGAAATGCCAGTAAATTTGAACATTTCTGTAAAGTGGACCATTTCCTAGCTCCTAAAGTTTACCAAACCTGACACAAGAGGAAATCATTTAAGGTCATCATGTCTGCCGTTGGCATGGTCGGAACGCCCTGGACTCAGGATGCAGCCTCTGTAGTCCATGGTAACCTGTGGAGAGGGGGCGGGGCTGAGGGTGGTTGGAACTCTGCCCTCACTGAAGGAGTGGGTGTGGCCATCTCTGCTGTGACTGAACAAAGGGCAGGGGAACAGGGGGCCCAGGGCAGGGCCCTCAGAGCACGGCAGGTCCAGTGGGGTGTCACAAGCATTTAGGCCCAGGACAAAGTGTGCCTTCTTTGTCTGCACAGCTGCCCAAACTCTCACCTTTCCACTCAGGCCGACCTCTTACTTGAAGTGTGTGTGGAACCTGTCCTCACAGTACACCTCGCTGCACAGCTAACCATAGGTCTGGGCATCGTAGCTTCCTGCCAGGTGACCGAAGTTCGCAGGCAGATGTGTCCCAGGGACACATGAAAAGAGGCTCCAGACCGGGCCAAAGGCTGCCCACTGCCCCTGCCCCAGATCGGGGGCCGCCAATCAGCCCTGTCGGAATCCCCTTCCTTTAGAGGGAGTATTGGACCAACACTTGTAGAAAACGGTGTCCTCGTGGGCAACTCATTGGAGGGACACAAATAAATTTTGCCGACTTTCTCCTGAAGCTTACGAGCGTTCACACCTAAGCGTCTTACAAGGTCAGCTGTTTAGCTAAACATGAGCTCATGATCTAAATTTACACAATAATGAAGAAATCAGCTACGAGGGGAGACAATCAGTAAAGACTATCAATACCAGCATTAGATTCCCAAGGCCATCCATCAATTGTTGGAATAATCAGGTGCAAGGCAGAATATATACATAAAACTGGAACTGAAACAAGGAACAAGGATGTTTTCAAAGACTGGTAGGATCTCTAAAACATTTTTAAAGGACATGTCATTGATAAAGCTAAATACTCAAAGGTTGTGTAATACAACAGATTAAGCATTGAGAAGAGTGAAATTATGCTGTTTTGAAAACTATGGCAGGTGAGATTTTCTGCCTAATTATAGAAGAAGATTTCTCTAAAAATACACATTATTTCAATGACTTATTGGCTGTGAACTAAGTTAAGGGTATTTCAAATGGCTTGTCTGCAAAGAAAGGTGAGATGTAGGGAATCACAGAAAGTCGAGGGGAAAATAGGTCAATATATACATTGCTATATGGTGAACTAAACCTTAGGCCAGCAACAATGGAGAGGACCTGACCCTTAGAAACTTACAAGTAAGCTGGAATCTTCAAAAGTTCAAATCTTTATAAGTAAAATATTTATTAAAATGAATAACCAAGTGTTTTAATTGACATCAGAAGATCAAAACAATAAACCCTGAGAACATAGAAAAAAGATAAATAAAGATATGAGCAGAACTTAATACAACAGAAAACGTATAAAATTCAGGTGATTTAGTAAGTCCAAAGAATCTTCTTTGAAAAGATTGAAAAGACACACTTTGATTAAGGAAAACAAAAACATAAGTATAGAATATACAGAAAGAATCAGGACAATGTTATAGCAGAGAATATAAGAAATGCCAGTAAATTTGAACATTTCTGTAAAGTGGACCATTTCCTAGCTCCTAAAGTTTACCAAACCTGACACAAGAGGAAATCATTTAAGGTCATCATGTCTGCCCTTGGCATGGTCGGAACGCCCTGGACTCAGGATGCAGCCTCTGTAGTCCATGGTAACCTGTGGAGAGGGGGCGGGGCTGAGGGTGGTTGGAACTCTGCCCTCACTGAAGGAGTGGGTGTGGCCATCTCTGCTGTGACTGAACAAAGGGCAGGGGAGCAGGGGGCCCAGGGCAGGGCCCTCAGAGCACGGCAGGTCCAGTGGGGTGTCACAAGGATTTAGGCCCAGGACAAAGTGTGCCTTCTTTGTCTGCACAGCTGCCCAAACTCTCACCTTTCCACTCAGGCCGACCTCTTACTTGAAGTGTGTGTGGAACCTGTCCTCACAGTACACCTCGCTGCACAGCTAACCATAGGTCTGGGCATCGTAGCTTCCTGCCAGGTGACCGAAGTTCGCAGGCAGATATGTCCCAGGGACACATGCAAAGAGGCTCCAGACCGGGCCACAGGCTGCCCACTGCCCCTGCCCCAGATCGGGGGCCGCCAATCAGCCCTGTCGGAATCCCCTTCCTTTAGAGGGAGTATTGGACCAACACTTGTAGAAAACGGTGTCCTCGTGGGCAACTCATTGGAGGGACACAAATAAATCTTTGCCGTCTTTCTGCGGAAGCTTACGAGCGTTCACACCTAAGCGTCTTACAAGGTCAGCTGTTTAGCTAAACATGAGCTCATGATCTAAATTTACACAATAATGAAAAAATCAGCTACGAGGGGAGACAATCAGTAAAGACTATCAATACCAGAATTAGATTCCCAAGGCCATCCATCAATTGTTGGGATAATCAGGTGCAAGGCAGAATATATACATAAAACTGGAACTGAAACAAGGAACAAGGATGTTTTCAAAGACTGGTAGGATCTCTAAAACATTTTTAAAGTACATGTCATTGATAAAGCTAAATACTCAAAGGTTGTGTAATACAACAGATTAAGCATCGAGAAGAGTGAAATTATGCTGTTTTGAAAACTATGGCAGGTGAGATTTTCTGCCTAATTATATAAGAAGATTTCTCTAAAAATACACATTATTTCAATGACTTATTGGCTGTGAAATAAGTTAAGGGTATTTCAAATGGCTTGTCTGCAAAGAAAGTTTAGATATAGGGAATCACAGAAAGTCGAGGGGAAAATAGGTCAATATATTCATTGCTATATGGTGAACTAAACCTTAGGCCAGCAACAATGGAGAGGACCTGACCGTTAGAAACTTACAAGTAAGCTGGAATCTTCAAAAGTTCAAATCTTTATAAGTAAAATATTTATTAAAATGAATAACCAAGTGTTTTAATTGACATCAGAAGATCAAAACAATAAACCCTGAGAACATAGAAAAAAGATAAATAAAGATATGAGCAGAACTTAATACAACAGAAAACGTATAAAATTCAGGTGATTTAGTAAGTCCAAAGAATCTTCTTTGAAAAGATTGAAAAGACACACTTTGATTAAGGAAAACAAAAACATAAGTATAGAATATACAGAAAGAATCAGGACAATGTTATAGCAGAGAATATAAGAAATGCCAGTAAATTTGAACATTTCTGTAAAGTGGACCATTTCCTAGCTCCTAAAGTATACCAAACCTGACACAAGAGGAAATCATTTAAGGTCATCATGTCTGCCCTTGGCATTGTCGGAACGCCCTGGCCTCAGGATGCAGCCTCTGTAGTCCATGGTAACCTGTGGAGAGGGGGCAGGGCTGAGGGTGGTTGGAACTCTGCCCTCACTGAAGGAGTGGGTGTGGCCATCTCTGCTGTGACTGAACAAAGGGCAGGGGAGCAGGGGGCCCAGGGCAGGGCCCTCAGAGCACGGCAGGTCCAGTGGGGTGTCACAAGCATTTAGGCCCAGGCCAAAGGGCGCCTTCTTTGTCTGCACAGCTGCCCAAACTCTCACCTTTCCACTCAGGCCGACCTCTTACTTGAAGTATGTGTGGAACCTGTCCTCACAGTACACCTCGCTGCACAGCTAACCATAGTTCTGGGCATCGTAGTTTCCTGCCAGGTGACCGAAGTTCGCAGGCAGATGTGTCCCAGGGACACATGCAAAGAGGCTCCAGACCGGGCCACAGGCTGCCCACTGCCCCTGCCCCAGATCGGGGGCCGCCAATCAGCCCTGTCGGAGTCCCCTTCCCCTAGAGGGAGTATTGGACCAACACTTGTAGAAAACGGTGTCCTCGTGGGCAACTCATTGGAGGGACACCAATAAATCTTTGCCGTCTTTCTGCGGAAGCTTACGAGCGTTCACACCTAAGCGTCTTACAAGGTCAGCTGTTTAGCTAAACATGAGCTCATGATCTAAATTTACACAATAATGAAAAAATCAGCTACGAGGGGAGACAATCAGTAAAGACTATCAATACCAGAATTAGATTCCCAAGGCCATCCATCAATTGTTGGGATAATCAGGTGCAAGGCAGAATATATACATAAAACTGGAACTGAAACAAGGAACAAGGATGTTTTCAAAGACTGGTAGGATCTCTAAAACATTTTTAAAGTACATGTCATTGATAAAGCTAAATACTCAAAGGTTGTGTAATACAACAGATTAAGCATCGAGAAGAGTGAAATTATGCTGTTTTGAAAACTATGGCAGGTGAGATTTTCTGCCTAATTATATAAGAAGATTTCTCTAAAAATACACATTATTTCAATGACTTATTGGCTGTGAAATAAGTTAAGGGTATTTCAAATGGCTTGTCTGCAAAGAAAGGTGAGATGTAGGGAATCACAGAAAGTCGAGGGGAAAATAGGTCAATATATACATTGCTATATGGTGAACTAGACCTTAGGCCAGCAACAATGGAGAGGACCTGACCCTTAGAAACTTACAAGTAAGCTGGAATCTTCAAAAGTTCAAATCTATATAAGTAAAATATTTATTAAAATGAATAACCAAGTGTTTTAATTGACATCAGAAGATCAAAACAATAAACCCTGAGAACATAGAAAAAAGATAAATAAAGATATGAGCAGAACTTAATACAACAGAAAACGTATAAAATTGAGGTGATTTAGTAAGTCCAAAGAATCTTCTTTGAAAAGATTGAAAAGACACACTTTGATTAAGGAAAACAAAAACATAAGTAAAGAATATACAGAAAGAATCAGGACAATGTTATAGCAGAGAATATATGAAATGCCAGTAAATTTGAACATTTCTGTAAAGTGGACCATTTCCTAGCTCCTAAAGTTTACCAAACCTGACACAAGAGGAAATCATTTAAGGTCATCATGTCTGCCCTTGGCATTCTCGGAACGCCCTGGTCTCAGGATGCAGCCTCTGTAGTCCATGGTAAACTGCGGAGCGTGGGCGGGGCTGAGGTTGGTTGGAACACTGCCCTCACTGACGGAGTGGGTGTGGCCATCTCTGCTGTGACTGAACAAAGGGAAGGGGAGCAGGGGGCCCAGGGCAGGGCCCTCAGAGCACGGCAGGTCCAGTGGGGTGTCACAAGCATTTAGGCCCAGGCCAAAGTGTGCCTTCTTTGTCTGCACAGCTGCCCAAACTCTCACCTTTCCACTCAGGCCGACCTCTTACTTGAAGTGTGTGTGGAACCTGTCCTCACAGTACACCTCGCTGCACAGCTAACCATAGGTCTGGGCATCGTAGCTTCCTGCCAGGTGACCGAAGTTCGCAGGCAGATGTGTCCCAGGGACACATGCAAAGAGGCTCCAGACCGGGCCACAGGCTGCCCACTGCCCCTGCCCCAGATCGGGGGCCGCCAATCAGCCCTGTCGGAATCCCCTTCCTTTAGAGGGAGTATTGGACCAACACTTGTAGAAAACGGTGTCCTCGTGGGCAACTCATTGGAGGGACACAAATAAATTTTGCCGAAATTCTCCTGAAGCTTAGGAGCGTTCACACCTAAGCGTCTTACAAGGTCAGCTGTTTAGCTAAACATGAGCTCATGATCTAAATTTACACAATAATGAAAAAATCAGCTACGAGGGGAGACAATCAGTAAAGACTATCAATACCAGAATTAGATTCCCAAGGCCATCCATCAATTGTTGGAATAATCAGGTGCAAGGCAGAATATATACATAAAACTGGAACTGAAACAAGGAACAAGGATGTTTTCAAAGACTGGTAGGTTCTCTAAAACATTTTTAAAGTACATGTCATTGATAAAGCTAAATACTCAAAGGTTGTGTAATACAACAGATTAAGCATTGAGAAGAGTGAAATTATGCTGTTTTGAAAACTATGGCAGGTGAGATTTTCTGCCTAATTATATAAGAAGATTTCTCTAAAAATACACATTATTTCAATGACTTATTGGCTGTGAAATAAGTTAAGGGTATTTCAAATGGCTTGTCTGCAAAGAAAGGTGAGATGTAGGGAATCACAGAAAGTCGAGGGGAAAATAGGTCAATATATACATTGCTATATGGTGAACTAAACCTTAGGCCAGCAACAATGGAGAGGACCTGACCCTTAGAAACTTACAAGTAAGCTGGAATCTTCAAAAGTTCAAATCTTTATAAGTAAAATATTTATTAAAATGAATAACCAAGTGTTTTAATTGACATCAGAAGATCAAAACAATAAACCCTGAGAACATAGAAAAAAGATAAATAAAGATATGAGCAGAACTTAATACAACAGAAAACGTATAAAATTGAGGTGATTTAGTAAGTCCAAAGAATCTTCTTTGAAAAGATTGAAAAGACACACTTTGATTAAGGAAAACAAAAACATAAGTATAGAATATACAGAAAGAATCAGGACAATGTTATAGCAGAGAATATAAGAAATGCCAGTAAATTTGAACATTTCTGTAAAGTGGACCATTTCCTAGCTCCTAAAGTTTACCAAACCTGACACAAGAGGAAATCATTTAAGGTCATCATGTCTGCCCTTGGCATTGTCGGAACGCCCTGGCCTCAGGATGCAGCCTCTGTAGTCCATGGTAACCTGTGGAGAGGGGGCGGGGCTGAGGGTGGTTGGAACTCTGCCCTCACTGAAGGAGTGGGTGTGGCCATCTCTGCTGTGACTGAACAAATGGCAGGGGAGCAGGGGGCCCAGGGCAGGGCCCTCAGAGCACGGCAGGTCCAGTGGGGTGTCACAAGCATTTAGGCCCAGGCCAAAGGGCGCCTTCTTTGTCTGCACAGCTGCCCAAACTCTCACCTTTCCACTCAGGCCGACCTCTTACTTGAAGTGTGTGTGGAACCTGTCCTCACAGTACACCTCGCTGCACAGCTAACCATAGGTCTGGGCATCGTAGCTTCCTGCCAGGTGACCGAAGTTCGCAGGCAGATGTGTCCCAGGGACACATGCAAAGAGGTTCCAGACCGGGCCACAGGCTGCCCACTGCCCCTGCCCCAGATCGGGGGCCGCCAATCAGCCCTGTCGGAATCCCCTTCCTTTAGAGGGAGTATTGGACCAACACTTGTAGAAAACGGTGTCCTCGTGGGCAACTCATTGGAGGGACACAAATAAATTTTGCCGAAATTCTCCTGAAGCTTACGAGCGTTCACACCTAAGCGTCTTACAAGGTCAGCTGTTTAGCTAAACATGAGCTCATGATCTAAATTTACACAATAATGAAAAAATCAGCTACGAGGGGAGACAATCAGTAAAGACTATCAATACCAGAATTAGATTCCCAAGGCCATCCATCAATTGTTGGAATAATCAGGTGCAAGGCAGAATATATACATAAAACTGGAACTGAAACAAGGAACAAGGATGTTTTCAAAGACTGGTAGGATCTCTAAAACATTTTTAAAGTACATGTCATTGATAAAGCTAAATACTCAAAGGTTGTGTAATACAACAGATTAAGCATTGAGAAGAGTGAAATTATGCTGTTTTGAAAACTATGGCAGGTGAGATTTTCTGCCTAATTATATAAGAAGATTTCTCTAAAAATACACATTATTTCAATGACTTATTGGCTGTGAAATAAGTTAAGGGTATTTCAAATGGCTTGTCTGCAAAGAAAGTTGAGATGTAGGGAATCACAGAAAGTCGAGGGGAAAATAGGTCAATATATACATTGCTATATGGTGAACTAAACCTTAGGCCAGCAACAATGGAGAGGACCTGACCCTTAGAAACTTACAAGTAAGCTGGAATCTTCAAAAGTTCAAATCTTTATAAGTAAAATATTTATTAAAATGAATAACCAAGTGTTTTAATTGACATCAGAAGATCAAAACAATAAACCCTGAGAACATAGAAAAAAGATAAATAAAGATATGAGCAGAACTTAATACAACAGAAAACGTATAAAATTCAGGTGATTTAGTAAGTCCAAAGAATCTTCTTTGAAAAGATTGAAAAGACACACTTTGATTAAGGAAAACAAAAACATAAGTATAGAATATACAGAAAGAATCAGGACAATGTTATAGCAGAGAATATAAGAAATGCCAGTAAATTTGAACATTTCTGTAAAGTGGACCATTTCCTAGCTCCTAAAGTTTACCAAACCTGACACAAGAGGAAATCATTTAAGGTCATCATGTCTGCCCTTGGCATTTTCGGAACGCCCTGGCCTCAGGATGCAGCCTCTGTAGTCCATGGTAACCTGTGGAGAGGGGGCGGGGCTGAGGGTGGTTGGAACTCTGCCCTCACTGAAGGAGTGGGTGTGGCCATCTCTGCTGTGACTGAACAAATGGCAGGGGAGCAGGGGGCCCAGGGCAGGGCCCTCAGAGCACGGCAGGTCCAGTGGGGTGTCACAAGCATTTAGGCCCAGGCCAAAGGGCGCCTTCTTTGTCTGCACAGCTGCCCAAACTCTCACCTTTCCACTCAGGCCGACCTCTTACTTGAAGTGTGTGTGGAACCTGTCCTCACAGTACACCTCGCTGCACAGCTAACCATAGGTCTGGGCATCGTAGCTCCCTGCCAGGTGACCGAAGTTCGCAAGCAGATGTGTCCCATGGACACATGCAAAGAGGCTCCTGCCCGGGCCACTGGCTGCCCACTGCCCCTGACCCAGATCGCGGGCCACCAATCAGCCCTGTCAGAGTCCCCTTCCTCTAGAGGGAGTATTGGACCAACACTTGTAGAAAACGGTGTCCTCGTGGGCAACTCATTGGAGGGACACAAATAAATTTTGCCGACTTCCTCCTGAAGCTTATGAGCGTTCACACCTAAGCGTCTTACAAGGTCAGCTGTTTAGCTAAACATGAGCTCATGATCTAAATTTACACAATAATGAAGAAATCAGCTACGAGGGGAGACAATCAGTAAAGACTATCAATACCAGAATTAGATTCCCAAGGCCATCCATCAATTGTTGGAATAATCAGGTGCAAGGCAGAATATATACATAAAACTGGAACTGAAACAAGGAACAAGGATGTTTTCAAAGACTGGTAGGATCTCTAAAACATTTTTAAAGTACATGTCATTGATAAAGCTAAATACTCAAAAGTTGTGTAATACAACAGATTAAGCATTGAGAAGAGTGAAATTATGCTGTTTTGAAAACTATGGCAGGTGAGATTTTCTGCCTAATTATATAAGAAGATTTCTCTAAAAATACACATTATTTCAATGACTTATTGGCTGTGAAATAAGTTAAGGGTATTTCAAATGGCTTGTCTGCAAAGAAAGGTGATATGTAGGGAATCACAGAAAGTCGAGGGGAAAATAGGTCAATATATACATTGCTATATGGTGAACTAAACCTTAGGCCAGCAACAATGGAGAGGACCTGACCCTTAGAAACTTACAAGTAAGCTGGAATCTTCAAAAGTTCAAATCTTTATAAGTAAAATATTTATTAAAATGAATAACCAAGTGTTTTAATTGACATCAGAAGATCAAAACAATAAACCCTGAGAACATAGAAAAAAGATAAATAAAGATATGAGCAGAACTTAATACAACAGAAAACGTATAAAATTCAGGTGATTTAGTAAGTCCAAAGAATTTTCTTTGAAAAGATTGAAAAGACACACTTTGATTAAGGAAAACAAAAACATAAGTAAAGAATATACAGAAACAATCAGGACAATGTTATAGCAGAGAATATATGAAATGCCAGTAAATTTGAACATTTCTGTAAAGTGGACCATTTCCTAGCTCCTAAAGTTTACCAAACCTGACAAAAGAGGAAATCATTTAAGGTCATCATGTCTGCCCTTGGTATTCTCGGAACGCCCTGGCCTCAGGATGCAGCCTCTGTAGTCCATGGTAACCTGCAGAGAGGGGGCGGGGCTGAGGGTGGTTGGAACTCTGCCCTCACTGAAGGAGTGGGTGTGGCCATCTCTGCTCTGACTGAACAAAGGGCAGGGGAGGAGGGCGCCCAGGGCAGGGCCCTCAGAGCACGGCAAGTCCAGTGGGGTGTCACAAGCATTTAGGCCCAGGCCAAAGGGCGCCTTCTTTGTCTGCACAGCTGCCCAAACTCTCACCTTTCCACTCAGGCCGACCTCTTACTTGAAGTGTGTGTGGAACCTGTCCTCACAGTACACCTCGCTGCACAGCTAACCATAGGTCTGGGCATCATAGCTCCCTGCCAGGTGACCGAATTTCGCAGGCAGATGTGTCCCAGGGACACATGCAAAGAGGCTCCTGCCCGGGCCACAGGCTGCCCACTGCCCCTGCCCCAGATCGTGGGCCGCCAATCAGCCCTGTCAGAGTCCCCTTCCTCTAGAGGGAGTATTGGACCAACACTTGTAGAAAACGGTGTCCTCGTGGGCAACTCATTGGAGGGACAGTTATAAATCTTTGCCGTCTTTCTGCGGAAGCTTACGAGCGTTCACACCTAAGCGTCTTACAAGGTCAGCTGTTTAGCTAAACATGAGCTCATGATCTAAATTTACAAAATAATGAAGAAATCAGCTACGAGGGGAGACAATCAGTAAAGACTATCAATACCAGAATTAGATTCCCAAGGCCATCCATCAATTGTTGGAATAATCAGGTGCAAGGCAGAATATATACATAAAACTGGAACTGAAACAAGGAACAAGGATGTTTTCAAAGACTGGTAGGATCTCTAAAACATTTTTAAAGTACATGTCATTGATAAAGCTAAATACTCAAAGGTTGTGTAATACAACAGATTAAGCATTGAGAAGAGTGAAATTATGCTGTTTCGAAAACTATGGCAGGTGAGATTTTCTGCCTAATTATATAAGAAGATTTCTCTAAAAATACACATTATTTCAATGACTTATTGGCTGTGAAATAATTTAAGGGTATTTCAAAAGGCTTGTCTGCAAAGAAAGGTGAGATGTAGGGAATCACAGAAAGTCGAGGGGAAAATAGGTCAATATATACATTGCTATATGGTGAACTAAACATTAGGCCAGCAACAATGGAGAGGACCTGACCCTTAGAAACTTACAAGTAAGCTGGAATCTTCAAAAGTTCAAATCTTTATAAGTAAAATATTTATTAAAATGAATAACCAAGTGTTTTAATTGACATCAGAAGATCAAAACAATAAACTCTGAGAACATAGAAAAAAAGATAAATAAAGATATGAGCAGAACTTAATACAACAGAAAACGTATAAAATTCACGTGATTTAGTAAGTCCAAAGAATCTTCTTTGAAAAGATTGAAAAGACACACTTTGATTAAGGAAAACAAAAACATAAGTAAAGAATATACAGAAAGAATCAGGACAATGTTATAGCAGAGAATATATGAAATGCCAGTAAATTTGAACATTTCTGTAAAGTGGAGCATTTCCTAGCTCCTAAAGTTTACCAAACCTGACACAAGAGGAAATCATTTAAGGTCATCATGTCTGCCCTTAGCATTCTCAGAACGCCCTGGCCTCAGGATGCAGCCTCTGTAGTCCATGGTAACCTGCGGAGAGGGGGCGGGGCTGAGGGTGTCTGGAACTCTGCCCTCACTGAAGGAGTGGGTGTGGCCATCTCTGCTGTGACTGAACAAAGGGCAGTTGAGCAGGGGGCCCAGTGCAGGGCCCTCAGAGCACGGCAGGTCCAGTGGGGTGTCACAAGCATTTAGGCCCAGGCCAAAGGGCGCCTTCTTTGTCTGCACAGCTGCCCAAACTCTCACCTTTCCACTCAGGCCGACCTCTTACTTGAAGTGTGTGTGGAACCTGTCCTCACAGTACACCTCGCTGCACAGCTAACCATAGGTCTGGGCATCGTAGCTTCCTGCCAGGTGACCGAAGTTCGCAGGCAGATGTGTCCCAGGGACACATGCAAAGAGGCTCCTGCCCGGGCCACAGGCTGCCCACTGCCCCTGCCCCAGATCGGGGGCCGCCAATAAGCCCTGTCGGAGTCCCCTTCCTCTAGAGGGTGTATTGGACCAACACTTGTAGAAAACGGTGTCCTCGTGGGCAACTCATTGGAGGGACACAAATAAATCTTTGCCGTCTTTCTGCGGAAGCTTACGAGTGTTCACACCTAAGCGTCTTACAAGGTCAGCTGTTTAGCTAAACATGAGCTCATGATCCAAATTTACACAATAATGAAGAAATCAGCTACGAGGGGAGACAATCAGTAAAGACTATCAATACCAGAATTAGATTCCCTAGGCCATCCAGCAATTGTTGGAATAATCAGGTGCAAGGCAGAATATATACATAAAACTGGAACTGAAACAAGGAACAAGGATGTTTTCAAAGACTGGTAGGATCTCTAAAACATTTTTAAAGTACATGTCATTGATAAAGCTAAATACTCAAAGGTTGTGTAATACAACAGATTAAGCATTGAGAAGAGTGAAATTATGCTGTTTTGAAAACTATGGCAGGTGAGATTTTCTGCCTAATTATATAAGAAGATTTCTCTAAAAATACACATTATTTCAATGACTTATTGGCTGTGAAATAATTTAAGGGTATTTCAAATGGCTTGTCTGCAAAGAAAGGTGAGATGTAGGGAATCACAGAAAGTCGAGGGGAAAATAGGTCAATATATACATTGCTATATGGTGAACTAAACCTTAGGCCAGCAACAATGGAGAGGACCTGACTCTTAGAAACTTACAAGTAAGCTGGAATCTTCAAAAGTTCAAATCTTTATAAGTAAAATATTTATTAAAATGAATAACCAAGTGTTTTAATTGACATCAGAAGATCAAAACAATAAACCCTGAGAACATAGAAAAAAGATAAATAAAGATATGAGCAGAACTTAATACAACAGAAAACGTATAAAATTGAGGTGATTTAGTAAGTCCAAAGAATCTTCTTTGAAAAGATTGAAAAGACACACTTTGATTAAGGAAAACAAAAACATAAGTATAGAATATACAGAAAGAATCAGGACAATGTTGTAGCAGAGAATATATGAAATGCCAGTAAATTTGAACATTTCTGTAAAGTGGAACATTTCCTAGCTCCTAAAGTTTACCAAACCTGACACAAGAGGAAATCATTTAAGGTCATCATGTCTGCCCTTGGCATTCTCGGAACGCCCTGGCCTCAGGATGCAGCCTCTGTAGTCCATGGTAACCTGCGGAGAGGGGGCTGGGCTGAGGGTGGTTGGAACTCTGGCCTCACTGAAGGAGTGGGTGTGACCATCTCTGCTGTGACTGAAGAAAGGGCAGGGGAGCAGGGGGCCCAGTGCAGGGCCGTCAGAGCATGGCAGGTCCAGTGGGGTGTCACAAGCATTTAGGCCCATGCCAAAGGGCGCCTTCTTTGTCTGCACAGCTGCCCAAACTCTCACCTTTCCACTCAGGCCGACCTCTTACTTGAAGTGTGTGTGGAACCTGTCCTCACAGTACACCTCGCTGCACAGCTAACCATAGGTCTGGGCATCGTAGCTTCCTGCCAGGTGACCGAAGTTCGCAGGCAGATGTGTCCCAGGGACACATGCAAAGAGGCTCCTGCCCGGGCCACAGGCTGCCCACTGCCCCTGCCCCAGATCGGGGGCCGCCAATCAGCCCTGTCGGAGTCCCCTTCCTCTAGAGGGAGTATTGGACCAACACTTGTAGAAAACGGTGTCCTCGTGGGCAACTCATTGGAGGGACACAAATAAATCTTTGCCGTCTTTCTGCGGAAGCTTACGAGCGTTCACACCTAAGCGTCTTACAAGGTCAGCTGTTTAGCTAAACATGAGCTCATGATCTAAATTTACACAATAATGAAGAAATCAGCTACGAGGGGAGACAATCAGTAAAGACTATCAATACCAGAATTAGATTCCCAAGGCCATCCATCAATTGTTGGAATAATCAGGTGCAAGGCAGAATATATACATAAAACTGGAACTGAAACAAGGAACAAGGATGTTTTCAAAGACTGGTAGGATCTCTAAAACATTTTTAAAGGACATGTCATTGATAAAGCTAAATACTCAAAGGTTGTGTAATACAACAGATTAAGCATTGAGAAGAGTGAAATTATGCGTTTTGAAAACTATGGCAGGTGAGATTTTCTGCCTAATTATATAAGAAGATTTCTCTAAAAATACACATTATTTCAATGACTTATTGGCTGTGAAATAAGTTAAGGGTATTTCAAATGGCTTGTCTGCAAAGAAAGGTGAGATGTAGGGAATCACAGAAAGTCGAGGGGAAAATAGGTCAATATATACATTGCTATATGGTGAACTAAACCTTAGGCCAGCAACAATGGAGAGGACCTGACCCTTAGAAACTTACAAGTAAGCTGGAATCTTCAAAAGTTCAAATCTTTATAAGTAAAATATTTATTAAAATGAATAACCAAGTGTTTTAATTGACATCAGAAGATCAAAACAATAAACCCTGAGAACATAGAAAAAAGATAAATAAAGATATGAGCAGAACTTAATACAACAGAAAACCTGTAAAATTCAGGTGATTTAGTAAGTCCAAAGAATCTTCTTTGAAAAGATTGAAAAGACACACTTTGATTAAGGAAAACAAAAACATAAGTAAAGAATATACAGAAAGATTCAGGACAATGTTATAGCAGAGAATATATGAAATGCCAGTAAATTTGAACATTTCTGTAAGTGGACCATTTCCTAGCTCCTAAAGTTTACCAAACCTGACACAAGAGGAAATCATTTAAGGTCATCATGTCTGCCCTTGGCATTCTCGGAACGCCCTGGCCTCAGGATGCAGCCTCTGTAGTCCATGGTAACCTGCGGAGAGGGGGCGGGGGTGAGGGTGGTTGGAACTCTGCCCTCACTGAAGGAGTGGGTGTGGCCATCTCTGCTGTGACTGAACAAAGGGCAGGGGAGCAGGGGGCCCAGGGCAGGGCCCTCAGAGCACGGCAGGTCCAGTGGGGTGTCACAAGCATTTAGGCCCAGACCAAAGGGCGCCTTCTTTGTCTGAACAGCTGCCCAAACTCTCACCTTTCCCCTCAGGCCGACCTCTTACTTGAAGTGTGTGTGGAACCTGTCCTCACAGTACACCTCGCTGCACAGCTAACCATAGGTCTGGGCATCGTAGCTTCCTGCCAGGTGACCGAAGTTCGCAGGCAGATGTGTCCCAGGGACACATGCAAAGAGGCTCCAGCCCGGGCCACAGGCTGCCCACTGACCCTGCCCCAGATCGGGGGCCGCCAATCAGCCCTGTCGGAGTCCCCTGCCTCTAGAGGGAGTATTGGACCAACACTTGTAGAAAACGGTGTCCTCGTGGGCAACTCATTGGAGGGACACAAATAAATCTTTGCCGTCTTTCTGCGGAAGCTTACGAGCGTTCACACCTAAGCGTCTTACAAGGTCAGCTGTTTAGCTAAACATGAGCTCATGATCTAAATTTACACAATAATGAAGAAATCAGCTACGAGGGGAGACAATCAGTAAAGACTATCAATACCAGAATTAGATTCCCAAGGCCATCCATCAATTGTTGGAATAATCAGGTGCAAGGCAGAATATATACATAAAACTGGAACTGAAACAAGGAACAAGGATGTTTTCAAAGACTGGTAGGATGTCTAAAACATTTTTAAAGTACATGTCATTGATAAAGCTAAATAATCAAAGGTTGTGTAATACAACAGATTAAGCATTGAGAAGAGTGAAATTATGCTGTTTTGAAAACTATGGCAGGTGAGATTTTCTGCCTAATTATATAAGAAGATTTCTCTAAAAATACACATTATTTCAATGACTTATTGGCTGTGAAATAAGTTAAGGGTATTTCAAATGGCTTGTCTGCAAAGAAAGGTGAGATGTAGGGAATCACAGAAAGTCGAGGGGAACATAGGTCAATATATACATTGCTATATGGTGAACTAAACCTTAGGCCAGCAACAATGGAGAGGAATTGACCCTTAGAAACTTACAAGAAAGCTGGAATCTTCAAAAGTTCAAATATGTATAAGTAAAATATTTATTAAAATGAATAACCAAGTGTTTTAATTGACATCAGAAGATCAAAACAATAAACCCTGAGAACATAGAAAAAAGATAAATAAAGATATGAGCAGAACTTAATACAACAGAAAACGTATAAAATTCAGGTGATTTAGTAAGTCCAAAGAATCTTCTTTGAACAGATTGAAAAGACACACTTTGATTAAGGAAAACAAAAACATAAGTAAAGAATATACAGAAAGAATCAGGACAATGTTATAGCAGAGAATATATGAATTGCCAGTAAATTTGAACATTTCTGTAAAGTGGACCATTTCCTAGCTCCTAAAGATTACCAAACCTGACACAAGAGGAAATCATTTAAGGTCATCATGTCTGCCCTTGGCATTCTCGGAACGCCCTGGCCTCAGGATGCAGCCTCTGAAGTCCATGGTAACCTGCGGAGAGGGGGCGGAGCTGAGGTTGGTTGGAACTCTGCCCTCACTGAAGGAGTGTGTGTGGCCATCTCTGCTGTGACTGAACAAAGGGCAGGGGAGCAGGGGGCCCAGGGCAGGGCACTCAGAGAAGGGCAGGTCCAGTGGGCTGTCACAAGCATTTAGGCCCAGGCCGAAGGGCGTCTTCTTTGTCTGCAGAGCTGCCCAAACTCTCACCTTTCCACTCAGGCCGACCTCTTACTTGAAGTGTGTGTGGAACCTGTCCTCACAGTACACCTCGCTGCACAGCTAACCATAGGTCTGGGTATCGTAGCTTCCTGCCAGGTGACCAAAGTTCACAGGCAGATGTGTCCCAGGGACACATTCAAAGAGGCTCCTGCCCGGGCCACAGGCTGCCCACAGCCCCTACCCCAGATCGGGGGCCGCCAATCAGCCCTGTCGGAGTCCCCTGCCTCTAGAGGGAGTATTGGACCAACACTTGTAGAAAACGGTGTCCTCGTGGGCAACTCATTTGAGGGACACAAATAAATCTTTGCCGTCTTTCTGCGGAAGCTTACGAACGTTCACACCTAAGCGTCTTACAAGGTCAGCTGTTTAGCTAAACATGAGCTCATGATCTAAATTTTCACAATAATGAAGAAATCAGCTACGAGGGGAGACAATCAGTAAAGACTATCAATACCAGAATTAGATTCCCAAGGCCATCCATCAATTGTTGGAATAATCAGGTGCAAGGCAGAATATATACAAAAAACTGGAACTGAAACAAGGAACAAGGATGTTTTCAAAGACTGGTAGGATCTCTAAAACATTTTTAAAGTACATGTCATTGATAAAGCTAAATACTCAAAGGTTGTGTAATACAACAGATTAAGCATTGAGAAGAGTGAAATTATGCTGTTTTGAAAACTATGGCAGGTGAGATTTTCTGCCTAATTATATAAGAAGATTTCTCTAAAAATACACATTATTTCAATGACTTATTGGCTGTGAAATAAGTTAAGGGTATTTCAAATGGCTTGTCTGCAAAGAAAGGTGAGATGTAGGGAATCACAGAAAGTCGAGGGGAAAATAGGTCAATATATACATTGCTATATGGTGAACTAAACCTTAGGCCAGCAACAATGGAGAGGACCTGACCCTTAGAAACTTACAAGTAAGCTGGAATCTTCAAAAGTTCAAATCTTTATAAGTAAAATATTTATTAAAATGAATAACCAAGTGTTTTAATTGACATCAGAAGATCAAAACAATAAACCCTGAGAACATAGAAAAAAGATAATTAAAGATATGAGCAGAACTTAATACAACACAAAACGTATAAAATTGAGGTGATTTAGTAAGTCCAAAGAATCTTCTTTGAAATGATTGAAAAGACACACTTTGATTAAGGAAAACAAAAACATATGTAAAGAATATACAGAAAGAATCAGGACAATGTTATAGCAGAGAATATAAGAAATGCCAGTAAATTTGAACATTTCTGTAAAGTGGACCATTTCCTAGCTCCTAAAGTTTACCAAACCTGACACAAGAGGAAATCATTTAAGGTCATCATGTCTGCCCTTGGCATTCTCGGAACGCCCTGGCCTCAGGATGCAGCCTCTGTAGTCCATGGTAACGTGCGGAGAGGGGGCGGGGCTGAGGGTGGTTGGAACTCTGCCCTCAGTGAAGGAGTGGGTGTGGCCATCTCTGCTGTGACTGAACAAAGGGCAGGGGAGCAGGGGGCCAAGGGCAGGGCCCTCAGAGCACGGCAGGTCCACTGGTGTGTCACAAGCATTTAGGCCCAGGCCAAAGGGCGCCTTCTTTGTCTGCACAGCTGCCCAAACTCTCACCTTTCCACTCAGGCCGACCTCTTACTTGAAGTGTGTGTGGAACCTGCCCTCACAGTACACCTCACTGCACAGCTAACCATAGGTCTGGGCATCGTAGCTTCCTGCCAGGTGACCGAAGTTCGCAGGCAGATGTGTCCCAGGGACACATGCAAAGAGGCTCCAGACCGGGCCACAGGCTGCCCACTGCCCCTGCCCCAGATCGGGGGCCGCCAATCAGCCCTGTCGGAGTCCCCTGCCTCTAGAGGGAGTATTGGACCAACACTTGTAGAAAACGGTGTCCTCGTGGGCAACTCATTGGAGGGACACAAATAAATCTTTGCCGACTTTCTGCTGAAGGTTACGAGCGTTCACACCTAAGCGTCTTACAAGGTCAGCTGTTTAGCTAAACATGAGCTCATGATCTAAATTTACACAATAATGAAGAAATCAGCAACGAGGGGAGACAATCAGTAAAGACTATCAATACCAGAATTAGATTCCCAAGGCCATCCATCAATTGTTGGAATAATCAGGTGCAAGGCAGAATATATACATAAAACTGGACCTGAAACAAGGAACAAGGATGTTTTCAAAGACTGGTAGGATCTCTAAAACATTTTTAAAGTACATGTCATTGATAAAGCTAAATACTCAAAGGTTGTGTAATACCACAGATTAAGCATTGAGAAGAGTGAAATTATGCTGTTTTGAAAACTATGGCAGGTGAGATTTTCTGCCTAATTATATAAGAAGATTTCTCTAAAAATACACATTATTTCAATGACTTATTGGCTGTGAAATAAGTTAAGGGTATTTCAAATGGCTAGTCTGCAAAGAAAGGTGAGATGTAGGGAATCACAGAAAGTCGAGGGGAAAATAGATCTATATATACATTGCTATATGGTGAACTAAACCTTAGGCCAGCAACAATGGAGAGGACCTGAACCTTAGAAACTTACAAGTAAGCTGGAATCTTCAAAAGTTCAAATCTTTATAAGTAAAATATTTATTAAAATGAATAAGCAAGTGTTTTAATTGACATCAGAAGATCAAAACAATAAACACTGAGAACATAGAAAAAAGATAAATAAAGATATGAGCAGAACTTAATACAACAGAAAACGGAAAAAATTGAGGTGATTTAGTAAGTCCAAAGAATCTTCTTTGAAAAGATTGAAAAGACACACTTTGATTAAGGAAAACAAAAACATAAGTAAAGAATATACAGAAAGAATCAGGACAAAGTTATAGCAGAGAATATAAGAAATGCCAGTAAATTTGAACATTTCTGTAAAGTGGACCATTTCCTAGCTCCTAAAGTTTACCAAACCTGACACAAGAGGAAATCATTTAAGGTCATCATGTCTGCTCTTGGCATTGTCGGAACGCCCTGGCCTCAGGATGCAGCCTCTGTAGTCCATGGTAACCTGCGGAGAGGGGGCGGGGCTGAGGGTGGTTGGAACTCTGGCCTCACTGAAGGAGTGGGTGTGGCCATCTCTGCTGTGACTGAACAAAGGGCAGGGGAGCAGGGGGCCCAGGGCAGGGCCCTCAGAGCACGGCAGGTCCAGTGGGGTGTCACAAGCATTTAGGCCCAGGCCAAAGGGCGCCTTCTTTGTCTGCACAGCTGCCCAAACTCTCACCTTTCCACTCAGGCCGACCCCTTACTTGAAGTGTGTGTGGAACCTGCCCTCACAGTACACCTTACTGCACAGCTAACCATAGGTCTGGGCATCGTAGCTTCCTGCCAGGTGACCGAAGTTCGCAGGCAGATGTGTCCCACGGACACATGCAAAGAGGCTCCTGCCCGGGCCAAAGGCTGCCCACAGCCCCTGTCCCAGTTCGGGGGCCGCCAATCAGCCCTGTCGGAGTCCCCTGCCTCTAGAGGGAGTATTGGACCAACACTTGTAGAAAACGGTGTCCTCGTGGGCAACTCATTGGAGGGACACAAATTAATCTTTGCTCACTTTCTGCGGAAGCTTATGAGCGTTCACACCTAAGCGTCTTACAAGGTCAGCTGTTTAGCTAAACATGAGCTCATGATCTAAATTTACACAATAATGAAGAAATCAGCTACGAGGGGAGACAATCAGTAAAGACTATCAATACCAGAATTAGATTCCCAAGGCCATCCATCAATTTTTGGAATAATCAGGTGCAAGGCAGAATATATACATAAAACTGGAACTGAAACAAGGAACAAGGATGTTTTCAAAGACTGGTAGGATCTCGAAAACATTTTTAAAGTACATGTCATTGATAAAGCTAAATACTCAAAGGTTGTGTAATACAACAGATTAAGCATTGAGAAGAGTGAAATTATGCTGTTTTGAAAACTATGGCAGGTGAGATTTTCTGCCTAATTATATAAGAAGATTTCTCTAAAAATACACATTATTTCAATGACTTATTGGCTGTGAAATAAGTTAAGGGTATTTCAAATGGCTTGTCTGCAAAGAAAGGTGAGATGTAGGGAATCACAGAAAGTCGAGGGGAAAATAGGTCAATATATACATTGCTATATGGTGAACTAAACCTTAGGCCAGCAACAATGGAGAGGACCTGACCCTTAGAAACTTACAAGTAAGCTGGAATCTTCAAAAGTTCAAATCTTTATAAGTAAAATATTTATTAAAATGAATAACCAAGTGTTTCAATTGACATCAGAAGATCAAAACAATAAACCCTGAGAACATAGAAAAAAGATAAATAAAGATATGAGCAGAACTTAATACAACAGAAAACGGATAAAATTGAGGTGATTTAGTAAGTCCAAAGAATCTTCTTTGAAAAGATTGAAAAGACACACTTTGATTAAGGAAAACAGAAACATAAGTAAAGAATATACAGAAAGAATCAGGACAATGTTATAGCAGAGAATATATGAAATGCCAGTAAATTTGAACATTTCTGTAAAGTGGACCATGTCCTAGCTCCTAAAGTTTACCAAACCTGACACAAGAGGAAATCATTTAAGGTCATCATGTCTGCCCTTGGCATTCTCAGAACGCCCTGGCTTCAGGATGCAGCCTCTGTAGTCCATGGTAACCTGCGGAGAGGGGGCGGGGCTGAGGGTGGTTGGAACTCTTCCCTCACTGAAGGAGTGGGGGTGGCCATCTCTGCTGTGACTGAACAAAGGGCAGGGGAGCAGGGGGCCCAGGGCAGGTCCCATAGAGCACGGCAGGTCCAGTGGGGTGTCACAAGCATTTAGGCCCAGGCCAAAGGGCGCCTTCTTTGTGCATAGCTGCCCAAACTCTCACCTTTCCACTCAGGCCGACCTTTTACTTGAAGTGTGTGTGGAACCTGTCCTCACAGTACACCTCGCTGCACAGCTAACCATAGGTCTGGGCATCGTAGCTTCCTGCCAGGTGACCGACGTTCGCAGGCAGATGTGTCCCAGGGACACATGCAAAGAGGCTCCTGCCCGGGCCACAGGCTGCCCACTGCCCCTGCCCCAGATCGCGGGCCGCCAATCAGCCCTGTCGGAGTACCCTGCCTCTAGAGGGAGTATTGGACCAACACTTGTAGAAAACGGTGTCCTCGTGGGCAACTCATTTGAGGGAAACAAATAAATCTTTGCCGTATTTCTGCGGGAGCTTACGAGCGTTCACACCGAAGCGTCTTACAAGGTCAGCTGTTTAGCTAAACATGAGCTCATGATCTAAATTTACACAATAATGAAAAAATCAGCTACGAGGTGAGACAATCAGGAAAGACTATCAATACCAGAATTAGATTCCCAAGGCCATCCATCAATTGTTGGAATAATCAGGTGCAAGGCAGAATATATACATAAAACTGGAACTGAAACAAGGAACAAGGATGTTTTCAAAGACTGGTAGGATCTCTAAAACTTTTTTAAAGGACATGTCATTGATAAAGCTAAATACTCAAAGGTTGTGTAATACAACAGATTAAGCATTGAGAAGAGTGAAATTATGCTGTTTTGAAAACTATGGCAGGTGAGATTTTCTGCCTAATTATATAAGAAGATTTCTCTAAAAACTACACATTATGTCAATGCCTTATTGGCTGTAAAACAAGTTAAGAGTATTTCAAATGGCTTGTCTGCAAAGAAAGGTGAGATGTAGGGAATCACAGAAAGTCGAGGGGAAAATAGGTCAATATATACATTGCTATATGGTGAACTAAACCTTAGGCCAGCAACAATGGAGAGGACCTGACCCTTAGAAACTTACAAGTAAGCTGGAATCTTCAAAAGTTCAAATCTTTATAAGTAAAATATTTATTAAAATGAATAACCAAGTGTTTTAATTGACATCAGAAGATCAAAACAATAAACCCTGAGAACATAGAAAAAAGATAAATAAAGATATGAGCAGAACTTAATACAACAGAAAACGTATAAAATTGAGGTGATTTAGTAAGTCCAAAGAATCTTCTTTGAAAAGATTGAAAAGACACACTTTGATTAAGGAAAACAAAAACATAAGTAAAGAATATACAGAAAGAGTCAGGACAATGTTATAACAGAGAATATAAGAAATGCCAGTAAATTTGAACATTTCTGTAAAGTGGACCATTTCCTAGCTCCTAAAGTTTACCAAACCTGACACAAGAGGAAATCATTTAAGGTCATCATGTCTGCCCTTGGCATTCTCGGAACGCCCTGGCCTCAGTATGCAGCCTCTGTAGTCCATGGTAACCAGCGGAGAGGGGGCGGGGCTGAGGGTGGTTGGAACTCTGCCCTCACTGAAGGAGTGCGTGTGGCCATCTCTGCTGTGACTGAACAAAGGGCAGGGGAGCAGGGGGCCCAGGGAAGGGCCCTCAGAGCATGGCAGGACCAGTGGGGTGTCACAAGCATTTAGGCCCAGGCCAAAGGGCGCCTTCTTTGTTTGCACAGCTGCCCAAACTCTCACCTTTCCACTCAGGCCGACCTCTTACTTGAAGTGTGTGTGGAACCTGCCCTCACAGTACACCTCACTGCACAGCTAACCATAGGTCTGGGCATCGTAGCTTCCTGCCAGGTGACCGAAGTTCGCAGGCAGATGTGTCCCAGGGACACATGCAAAGAGGCTCCTGCCCGGGCCACAGGCTGCCCACTGCCCCTGCCCCAGATCGGGGGCAGCCAATCAGCCCTGTCGGAGTCCCCTGCCTCTAGAGGGAGTATTGGACCAACACTTGAACAAAACGGTGTCCTCGTGGGCAACTCATTAGAGGGACACAAATAAATCTTTGCCGTCTTTCTGTGGAAGCTTACGAACGTTCACACCTAAGCGTCTTACAAGGTCAGCTGTTTAGCTAAACATGAGCTCATGATCTAAATTTACACAATAATGAAGAAATCAGCTACGAGGGGAGACAATCAGTAAAGACTATCAATACCAGAATTAGATTCCCAAGGCCATCCATCAATTGTTGGAATAATCAGGTGCAAGGCAGAATATATACATAAAACTGGACCTGAAACAAGGAACATGGATGATTTCAAAGACTGGTAGGATCTATACATGTCATTGATAAAGCTAAATACTCAAAGGTTGTGTAATACAACAGATTAAGCATTGAGAAGAGTGAAATTATGCTGTTTTGAAAACTATGGCAGGTGAGATTTTCTGCCTAATTATATAAGGAGATTTCTCTAAAAAATACACATTATTTCAATGACTTATTGGCTGTGAAATAAGTTAAGGGTATTTCAAATGGCTTGTCTGCAAAGAAAGGTGAGATGTAGGGAATCACAGAAAGTCGAGGGGAAAATAGGTCAATATATACATTGCTATATGGTGAACTAAACCTTAGGCCAGCAACAATGGAGAGGACCTGACCCTTAGAAACTTACAAGTAAGCTGGAATCCTCAAAAGTTCAAATCTTTATAAGTAAAATATTTATTAAAATGAATAACCAAGTGTTTTAATTGACATCAGAAGATCAAAACAATAAACCCTGAGAACATAGAAAAAAGATAAATAAAGATATGAGCAGAACTTAATACAACAGAAAACGTATAAAATTGAGGTGATTTAGTAAGTCCAAAGAATCTTCTTTGAAAAGATTGAAAAGACACACTTTGATTAAGGAAAACAAAAACATAAGGAAAGAATATACAGAAAGAATCAGTACAATGTTATAGCAGAGAATATATGAAATGCCAGTAAATTTGAACATTTCTGTAAAGTGGACCATTTCCTAGCTCCTAAAGTTTACCAAACCTGACACAAGAGGAAATCATTTAAGGTCATCATGTCTGCCCTTGGCATTCTCGGAACGCCCTGGACTCAGGATGCAGCCTCTGTAGTCCATGGTAACCTGCGGAGAGGGGACGGGGCTGAGGTTGGTTGGAACTCTGCCCTCACTGAAGGAGTGGGTGTGGCCATCTCTGCTGTGACTGAACAAAGGGCAGGGTAGCAGGGGGCCCAGGGCAGTGCACTCAGAGCACGGCAGGTACAGTGGGGTGTCACAAGCATTTAGGCCCAGGCCAAAGGGCGCCTTCTTTGTCTGCACAGCTGCCCAAACTCTCACCTTTCCACTCAGGCCGACCTCTTACTTGAAGTGTGTGTGGAACCTGTCCTCACAGTACACCTCGCTGCACAGCTAACCATAGGTCTGCTCATCGTAGCTTCCTGCCAGGTGACCGAAGTTCGCAGGCAGATGTGTCCCAGGGACACATGCAAAGAGGCTCCAGCCCGGGCCACTGGCTGCCCACTGCCCCTGCCCCAGATCGGGGGCCGCCAATCAGCCCTGTCGGAGTCCCCTTCCTCTAGAGGGAGTATTGGACCAACACTTGTAGAAAACGGTGTCCTCGTGGGCAACTCATTGGAGGGACACAAATAAATTTTGCCGACTTTCTCCTGAAGCTTACTAGCGTTCACACCTAAGCGTCTTACAAGGTCAGCTGTTTAGCTAAACATGAGATCATGATCTAAATTTACACAATAATGAAAAAATCAGCTACGAGGGGAGACAATCATTAAAGACTATCAATACCAGAATTAGATTCCCAAGGCCATCCATCAATTGTTGGAATAATCAGGTGCAAGGCAGAATATATACATAAAACTGGAACTGAAACAAGGAACAAGGATGTTTTCAAAGACTGGTACGATCTCTAAAACATTTTTAAAGTACATGTCATTGATAAAGCTAAATACTCAAAGGTTGTGTAATACAACAGATTAAGCATTGAGTAGAGTGAAATTATGCTGTTTTGAAAACTATGGCAGGTGAGATTTTCTGTCTAATTATATAAGAAGATTTCTCTAAAAACTACACATTATTTCAATGACTTATTGGCTGTGAAATAAGTTAAGGGTATTTCAAATGGCTTGTCTGCAAAGAAAGGTGAGATGTAGGGAATCACAGAAAGTCGAGGGGAAAATAGGTCAATATATACATTGCTATATGGTGAACTAAACCTTAGGCCAGCAACAATGGAGAGGACCTGACCCTTAGAAACTTACAAGTAAGCTGGAATCTTCAAAAGTTCAAATCTTTATAAGTAAAATATTTATTAAAATGAATAACCAAGTGTTTTAATTGACATCAGAAGATCAAAACAATAAACCCTGAGAACATAGAAAAAAGATAAATAAAGATATGAGCAGAACTTAATACAACAGAAAACGTATAAAATTCAGGTGATTTAGTAAGTCCAAAGAATCTTATTTGAAAAGATTGAAAAGACACACTTTAATTAAGGAAAACAAAAACATAAGTAAAGAATATACAGAAAGAATCAGGACAATGTTATAGCAGAGAATATATGAAATGCCAGTAAATTTGAACATTTCTGTAAAGTGGACCATTTCCTAGCTCCTAAAGTTTACCAAACCTGACACAAGAGGAAATCATTTAAGGTCATCATGTCTGCCCTTGGCATTCTCGGAACGCCCTGGCCTCAGGATGCAGCATCTGCTGTCCATGGTAACTTGCGGTGAGTGGGCGGGGCTGAGGGTGGTTGGAACTCTGCCCTCACTGAAGGAGTGGGTGTGGCCATCTCTGCTGTGACTGAACAAAGGGCAGGGGAGCAGGGGGCCCAGGGCAGGGCCCTCAGAGCACGGCAGGTCCAGTGGGCTGTCACAAGCATTTAGGCCCAGGTCAAAGGGCGCCTTCTTTGTCTGCACAGCTGCCCAAACTTTCACCTTTCCACTCAGGCCGACCTCTTACTTGAAGTGTGTGTGGAACCTGTCCTCACAGTACACCTCGCTGCACAGCTAACCATAGGTCTGGGCATCGTAGCTTCCTGCCAGGTGACCGAAGTTCGCAGGCAGATGTGTCCCAGGGACACATGCAAAGAGGCTCCTGCCCGGGCCACAGGCTGCCCACTGCCCCTGCCCCAGATCGGGGGCCGCCAAACAGCCGTGTCGGAGTCCCCTGCCTCTACAGGGAGTATTGGACCAACACTTGTAGAAAACGGTGTCCTCGTGGGCACCTCATTGGAGGGACACAAATAAAATTTGCCGACTTTCTCCTGAAGCTTGCGATCGTACACACCTAAGCGTCTTACAAGGTCAGCTGTTTAGCTCAACATGAGATCATGATCTAAATTTACACAATAATGAAAAAATCAGCTACGAGGGGAGACAATCAGTAAAGAGTATCAATACCAGAATTAGATTCCCAAGGCCATCCATCAATTGTTGGAATAATCAGGTGCCAGGCAGAATATAGACATAAAACTGGAACTGAAACAAGGAACAAGGATGTTTTCAAAGACTGGTAGGATCTCTAAAATATTTTTAAAGTACATGTCATTGATAAAGCTAAATACTCAAAGGTTGTGTAATACAACAGATTAAGCATTGAGAAGAGTGAAATTATGCTGTTTTGAAAAATATGGCAGGTGAGATTTTCTGCCTAATTATATAAGATGATTTCTATAAAAATACACATTATTTCAATGACTTATTGGCTGTGAAATAAGTTAAGGGTATTTCAAATGGCTTGTCTGCAAAGAAAGGTGAGATGTAGGGAACCACAGAAAGTCGAGGGGAAAATAGGTCAATATATACATTGTTATATGGTGAAATAAACCTTAGGCCAGCAACAATGGAGAGGACCTGACCCTTAGAAACTTACAAGTAAGCTGGAATCTTCAAAAGTTCAAATCTTTATAAGTAAAATATTTATTAAAATGAATAACCAAGTGTTTTAATTGACATCAGAAGATCAAAACAATAAACCCTGAGAACATAGAAAAAAGATAAATAAAGATATGAGCAGAACTTAATACAACAGAAAACGTATAAAATTGAGGTGATTTAGTAAGTCCAAAGAATCTTCTTTGAAAAGATTGAAAAGACACACTTTGATTAAGGAAAACAAAAACATAAGTAAAGAATATACAGAAAGAATCAGGACAATGTTATAACAGAGAATATATGAAATGCCAGTAAATATGAACATTTCTGTAAAGTGGACCATTTCCTAGCTCCTAAAGTTTACCAAACCTGACACAAGAGGAAATCATTTAAGGTCATCATGTCTGCCCTTGGCATTCTCAGAACGCCCTGGCATCAGGATGCAGCCTCTGTAGTCCATGGTAACCTGCGGAGAGTGGTCGGGGCTGAGGGTGGTTGGAACTCTGCCCTCACTGAAGGAGTGGGTGTGGCCATCTCTGCTGTGACTGAACAAAGGGCAGGGGAGCAGGGGGCCCAGGGCAGGGCCCTCAGAGCACGGCAGGTCCAGAGGGGTGTCACAAGCATTTAGGCCCAGGCCAAAGGGCGCCTTCTTTGTCTGCACAGCTGCCCAAACTCTCACCTTTCCACTCAGGCCGACCTCTTACTTGAAGTGTGTGTGGAACCTGTCCTCACAGTACACCTCGCTGCACAGCTAACCATAGGTCTGGGCATCGTAGCTTCCTGCCAGGTGACCGAAGTTCGCAGGCAGATGTGTCCCAGGGACACATGCAAAGAGGCTCCTGCCTGGGCCACAGGCTGCCCACTGCCCCTGCCCCAATTCCGGGGCCGCCAATCAGCCCTTTCAGAGTCCCCTTCCTCTAGAGGGAGTATTGGACCAACACTTGTAGAAAACGGTGTCCTCGTGGGCAACTCATTGGAGGGACACAAATAAATATTTGCCGTCTTTCTGCGGAAGCTTACGAGCGTTCACACCTAAGCGTCTTACCAGGTCAGCTGTTTAGCTAAACATGAGCTCATGATCTAAATTTACACAATAATGAAGAAATCAGCTACGAGGGGAGACAATCAGTAAAGACTATCAATACCAGAATTAGATTCCCAAGGCCATCCATCAATTGTTGGAATAATCAGGTGCAAGGCAGAATATATACATAAAACTGGAACTGAAACAAGGAACAAGGATGTTTTCAAAGACTGGTAGGATCTCGAAAACATTTTTAAAGGACATGTCATTGATAAAGCTAAATACTCAAAGGTTGTGTAATACAACAGATTAAGCATTGAGAAGAGTGAAATTATGCTGTTTTGAAAACTATGGCAGGTGAGATTTTCTGCCTAATTATATAAGAAGATTTCTCTAAAAATACACATTATTTCAATGACTTATTGGCTGTGAACTAAGTTAAGGGTATTTCAAATGGTTTGTCTGCAAAGAAAGGTGAGATGTAGGGAATCACAGAAAGTCGAGGGGAAAATAGGTCAATATATACATTGCTATATGGTGAACTAAACCTTAGGCCAGCAACAATGGAGAGGACCTGACCCTTAGAAACTTACAAGTAAGCTGGAATCTTCAAAAGTTCCAATCTTTATAAGTAAAATATTTATTAAAATGAATAACCAAGTGTTTTAATTGACATCAGAAGATCAAAACAATAAACCCTGAGAACATAGAAAAAAGATAAATAAAGATATGAGCAGAACTTAATACAACAGAAAACGTATAAAATTGAGGTGATTTAGTAAGTCCAAAGAATCTTCTTTGAAAAGATTGAAAAGACACACTTTGATTAAGGAAAACAAAAACATAAGTAAAGAATATACAGAAAGAATCAGGACAATGTTATAACAGAGAATATATGAAATGCCAGTAAATATGAACATTTCTGTAAAGTGGACCATTTCCTAGCTCCTAAAGTTTACCAAACCTGACACAAGAGGAAATCATTTAAGGTCATCATGTCTGCCCTTGGCATTCTCAGAACGCCCTGGCATCAGGATGCAGCCTCTGTAGTCCATGGTAACCTGCGGAGAGTGGTCGGGGCTGAGGGTGGTTGGAACTCTGCCCTCACTGAAGGAGTGGGTGTGGCCATCTCTGCTGTGACTGAACAAAGGACAGGGGAGCAGGGGGCCCAGGGCAGGGCCCTCAGAGCACGGCAGGTCCAGAGGGGTGTCACAAGCATTTAGGCCCAGGCCAAAGGGCGCCTTCTTTGTCTGCACAGCTGCCCAAACTCTCACCTTTCCACTCAGGCCGACCTCTTACATGAAGTGTGTGTGGAACCTGTCCTCACAGTACACCTCGCTGCACAGCTAACCATAGGTCTGGGCATCGTAGCTTCCTGCCAGGTGACCGAAGTTCGCAGGCAGATGTGTCCCAGGGACACATGCAAAGAGGCTCCTGCCTGGGCCACAGGCTGCCCACTGCCCCTGCCCCAATTCCGGGGCCGCCAATCAGCCCTTTCAGAGTCCCCTTCCTCTAGAGGGAGTATTGGACCAACACTTGTAGAAAACGGTGTCCTCGTGGGCAACTCATTGGAGGGACACAAATAAATATTTGCCGTCTTTCTGCGGAAGCTTACGAGCGTTCACACCTAAGCGTCTTACCAGGTCAGCTGTTTAGCTAAACATGAGCTCATGATCTAAATTTACACAATAATGAAGAAATCAGCTACGAGGGGAGACAATCAGTAAAGACTATCAATACCAGAATTAGATTCCCAAGGCCATCCATCAATTGTTGGAATAATCAGGTGCAAGGCAGAATATATACATAAAACTGGAACTGAAACAAGGAACAAGGATGTTTTCAAAGACTGGTAGGATCTCTAAAACATTTTTAAAGGACATGTCATTGATAAAGCTAAATACTCAAAGGTTGTGTAATACAACAGATTAAGCATTGAGAAGAGTGAAATTATGCTGTTTTGAAAACTATGGCAGGTGAGATTTTCTGCCTAATTATATAAGAAGATTTCTCTAAAAATACACATTATTTCAATGACTTATTGGCTGTGAACTAAGTTAAGGGTATTTCAAATGGCTTGTCTGCAAAGAAAGGTGAGATGTAGGGAATCACAGAAAGTCGAGGGGAAAATAGGTCAATATATACATTGCTATATGGTGAACTAAACCTTAGGCCAGCAACAATGGAGAGGACCTGACCCTTAGAAACTTACAAGTAAGCTGGAATCTTCAAAAGTTCAAATCTTTATAAGTAAAATATTTATTAAAATGAATAAGCAAGTGTTTTAATTGACATCAGAAGATCAAAACAATAAACCCTGAGAACATAGAAAAAAGATAAATAAAGATATGAGCAGAACTTAATACAACAGAAAACGTATAAAATTGAGGTGATTTAGTAAGTCAAAAGAATCTTCTTTGAAAAGATTGAAAAGACACACTTTGATTAAGGAAAACAAAAATATAAGTAAAGAATATACAGAAAGAATCAGGACAATGTTATAACAGAGAATATATGAAATGCCAGTAAATTTGAACATTTCTGTAAAGTGGACCATTTCCTAGCTCCTAAAGTTTACCAAACCTGACACAAGAGGAAATCATTTAAGGTCATCATGTCTGCCGTTGGCATGGTCGGAACGCCCTGGACTCAGGATGCAGCCTCTGTAGTCCATGGTAACCTGTGGAGAGGGGGCGGGGCTGAGGGTGGTTGGAACTCTGCCCTCACTGAAGGAGTGGGTGTGGCCATCTCTGCTGTGACTGAACAAAGGGCAGGGGAACAGGGGGCCCAGGGCAGGGCCCTCAGAGCACGGCAGGTCCAGTGGGGTGTCACAAGCATTTAGGCCCAGGACAAAGTGTGCCTTCTTTGTCTGCACAGCTGCCCAAACTCTCACCTTTCCACTCAGGCCGACCTCTTACTTGAAGTGTGTGTGGAACCTGTCCTCACAGTACACCTCGCTGCACAGCTAACCATAGGTCTGGGCATCGTAGCTTCCTGCCAGGTGACCGAAGTTCGCAGGCAGATGTGTCCCAGGGACACATGAAAAGAGGCTCCAGACCGGGCCAAAGGCTGCCCACTGCCCCTGCCCCAGATCGGGGGCCGCCAATCAGCCCTGTCGGAATCCCCTTCCTTTAGAGGGAGTATTGGACCAACACTTGTAGAAAACGGTGTCCTCGTGGGCAACTCATTGGAGGGACACAAATAAATTTTGCCGACTTTCTCCTGAAGCTTACGAGCGTTCACACCTAAGCGTCTTACAAGGTCAGCTGTTTAGCTAAACATGAGCTCATGATCTAAATTTACACAATAATGAAGAAATCAGCTACGAGGGGAGACAATCAGTAAAGACTATCAATACCAGAATTAGATTCCCAAGGCCATCCATCAATTGTTGGAATAATCAGGTGCAAGGCAGAATATATACATAAAACTGGAACTGAAACAAGGAACAAGGATGTTTTCAAAGACTGGTAGGATCTCTAAAACATTTTTAAAGGACATGTCATTGATAAAGCTAAATACTCAAAGGTTGTGTAATACAACAGATTAAGCATTGAGAAGAGTGAAATTATGCTGTTTTGAAAACTATGGCAGGTGAGATTTTCTGCCTAATTATAGAAGAAGATTTCTCTAAAAATACACATTATTTCAATGACTTATTGGCTGTGAACTAAGTTAAGGGTATTTCAAATGGCTTGTCTGCAAAGAAAGGTGAGATGTAGGGAATCACAGAAAGTCGAGGGGAAAATAGGTCAATATATACATTGCTATATGGTGAACTAAACCTTAGGCCAGCAACAATGGAGAGGACCTGACCCTTAGAAACTTACAAGTAAGCTGGAATCTTCAAAAGTTCAAATCTTTATAAGTAAAATATTTATTAAAATGAATAACCAAGTGTTTTAATTGACATCAGAAGATCAAAACAATAAACCCTGAGAACATAGAAAAAAGATAAATAAAGATATGAGCAGAACTTAATACAACAGAAAACGTATAAAATTGAGGTGATTTAGTAAGTCGAAAGACTCTTCTTTGAAAAGATTGAAAAGACACACTTTGATTAAGGAAAACAAAAACATAAGTATAGAATATACAGAAAGAATCAGGACAATGTTATAGCAGAGAATATATGAAATGCCAGTAAATTTGAACATTTCTGTAAAGTGGACCATTTCCTAGCTCCTAAAGTTTACCAAACCTGACACAAGAGGAAATCATTTAAGGTCATCATGTCTGCCCTTGGCATTCTCGGAACGACCTGGCCTCAGGATGCAGCCTCTGTAGTCCATGGTAAACTGCGGAGAGGGGGCGGGGCTGAGGGTGGTTGGAACTCTGCCTTCACTGAAGGAGTGGGTGTGGCCATCTCTTCTCTGACTGAACAAAGGGCAGGGGAGTAGGGGGCCCAGGGCCGGGCCCTCAGAGCACAGCAGGTCCAGTGGGGTGTCACAAGCATTTAGGCCCAGGCCAAAGGGCGCCTTCTTTGTCTGCACAGCTGCCCAAACTCTCACTTTTCCTCTCAGGCCGACCTCTTACTTGAAGTGTGTGTGGAACCTGCCCTCACAGTACACCTCGCTGCACAGCTAACCATAGGTCTGGGCATCGTAGCTTCCTGCCAGGTGACCGAAGTTCGCAGGCAGATGTGTCCCAGGGACACATGCAAGAGGTTCCTGCCCGGGCCACAGGCTGCCCACTGCCCCTGCCCCAGATCGGGGGCCGCCAATCAGCCCTGTCGGAGTCCCCTTCCTCTAGTGGGAGTATTGGACCAACACTTGTAGAAAACGGTGTCCTCGTGGGCAACTCATTGGAGGGACACAAATAAATCTTTGCCGACTTTCTGCTGAAGATTACGAGCGTTCACACCTAAGCGTCTTACAAGGTCAGCTGTTTAGCTAAACATGAGCTCATGATCTAAATTTACACAATAATGAAGAAATCAGCTACGAGGGGAGACAATCAGTAAAGACTATCAATACCAGAATTAGATTCCCAAGGCCATCCATCAATTGTTGGAATAATCAGTTGCAAGGCAGAATATATACATAAAACTGGAACTGAAACAAGGAACAAGGATGTTTTCAAAGACTGGTAGGATCTCTAAAACATTTTTAAAGTACATGTCATTGATAAAGCTAAATACTCAAAGGTTGTGTAATACAACAGATTAAGCATTGAGAAGAGTGAAATTATGCTGTTTTGAAAACTATGGCAGGTGAGATTTTCTGCCTAATTATATAAGAAGATTTCTCTAAAAATACATATTATTTCAATGACTTATTGGCTGTGAAATAAGTTAAGGGTATTTCAAATGGCTTGTCTGCAAAGAAAGGTGAGATGTAGGGAATCACAGAAAGTCGAGGGGAAAATAGGTCAATATATACATTGCTATATGGTGAACTAAAACTTAGGCCAGAAACAATGGAGAGGACCTGACCCTTAGAAACTTACAAGTAAGCTGGAATCTTCAAAAGTTCAAATCTTTATAAGTAAAATATTTATTAAAATGAATAACCAAGTGTTTTAATTGACATCAGAAGATCAAAACAATAAACCCTGAGAACATAGAAAAAAGATAAATAAAGATATGAGCAGAACTTAATACAACAGAAAACGTATAAAATTGAGGTGATTTAGTAAGTCAAAAGAATCTTCTTTGAAAAGATTGAAAAGACACACTTTGATTAAGGAAAACAAAAATATAAGTAAAGAATATACAGAAAGAATCAGGACAATGTTATAACAGAGAATATATGAAATGCCAGTAAATTTGAACATTTCTGTAAAGTGGACCATTTCCTAGCTCCTAAAGTTTACCAAACCTGACACAAGAGGAAATCATTTAAGGTCATCATGTCTGCCCTTGGCATTCTCGGAACGCCCTTCCCTCAGGATGCAGCCTCTGTTGTCCATGGTAACCTGCGGAGAAGGGGCGGGGCTGAGGGTGGTTAGAACTCTGCCCTAACTGAAGGAGTGGGTGTGGCCATCTCTGCTGTGACTGAACAAAAGGCAGGGGAGCAGGGGGCCCAGGGCAGGGCCCTCAGAGCACGGCAGGTCCAGTGGGCTGTCACAAGCATTTAGGCCCTGGCCAAAGGTCGCCTTCTTTGTCTGCACAGCTGCCCAAACTCTCACCTTTCCACTCAGGCCGACCTCTTACTTGAAGTGTGTGTGGAACCTGTCCTCAGAGTACACCTCGCTGCACAGCTAACCATAGGTCTGGGCATCGTAGCTTCCTGCCAGGTGACCGAACTTCGCAGGCAGATGTGTCCCAGGGACACAGGCAAAGAGGCTCCTGCCCGGGCCACAGGCTGCCCACTGCCCCTGCCCCAGATCGGGGGCCACCAATCAGCCCTGTCTGAGTCCCCTTCCTCTAGAGGGAGTATTGGACCAACACTTGTAGAAAACGGTGTCCTCGTGGGCAACTCATTGGAGGGACACAAATAATCTTTGCCGTCTTTCTGCGGAAGCTTACGAGCGTTCACACCTAAGCGTCTTACAAGGTCAGCTGTTTAGCTAAACATGAGCTCATGATCTAAATTTACACAATAATGAAGAAATCAGCTACGAGGGGAGACAATCAGTAAAGACTATCAATACCAGAATTAGATTCCCAAGGCCATCCAGCAATTGTTGGAATAATCAGGTGCAAGGCAGAATATATACATAAAACTGGAACTGAAACAAGGAACAAGGATGTTTTCAAAGACTGGTAGGATCTCTAAAACATTTTTAAAGTACATGTCATTGATAAAGCTAAATACTCAAAGGTTGTGTAATACAACAGATTAAGCATTGAGAAGAGTGAAATTATGCTGTTTTGAAAACTATGGCAGGTGAGATTTTCTGCCTAATTATATAAGAAGATTTCTCTAAAAATACACATTATTTCAATGACTTATTGGCTGTGAAATAAGTTAAGGGTATTTCAAATGGCTTGTCTGCAAAGAAAGGTGAGATGTACGGAATCACAGAAAGTCGAGGGGAAAATAGGTCAATATATACTTTGTTTTATGGTGAACTAAACCTTAGGCCAGCAACAATGGAGAGGACCTGACCCTTAGAAACTTACAAGTAAGCTGGAATCTTCAAAAGTTCAAATCTTTATAAGTAAAATATTTATTAAAATGAATAACCAAGTGTTTTAATTGACATCAGAAGATCCAAACAATAAACCCTGAGAACATAGAAAAAAGATAAATAAAGATATGAGCAGAACTTAATACAACAGAAAACGTATAAAATTGAGGTGATTTAGTAAGTCCAAAGAATCTTCTTTGAAAAGATTGAAAAGACACACTTTGATTAAGGAAAACAAAAACATAAGTATAGAATATACAGAAAGAATCAGGACAATGTTATAGCAGAGAATATATGAAATGCCAGTAAATTTGAACATTTCTGTAAAGTGGACCATTTCCTACCTCCTAAAGTTTACCAAACCTGACACAAGAGGAAATCATTTAAGGTCATCATGTCTGCCCTTGGCATTCTCGGAACGCCCTGGCCTCAGGATGCAGCCTCCGTAGTCCATGGTAACCTGCGGAGAGGGGGCGGGGCTGAGGGTGGTTGGAACTCTGCCCTCACTGAAGGAGTGGGTGTGGCCATCTCTGCTGTGACTGAACAAAGGGCAGGGGAGCAGGGGGCCCAGGGCAGGGACCTCAGAGCACGGCAGGTCCACTGGGGTGTCACAAGCATTTAGGCCCAGGCCAAAGGGCGCCTTCTTTGTCTGCACAGCTGCCCAAACTCTCACCTTTCCACTCAGGCCGACCTCTTACTTGAAGTGTGTGTGGAACCTGCCCTCACAGTACACCTTGCTGCACAGCTAACCATAGGTCTGGGCATCGTAGCTTCCTGCCAGGTGACCGAATTTCGCAGGCAGATGTGTCCCAGGGACACATGCAAAGAGGCTCCAGACCGGGCCACAGGCTGCCCACTGCCCCTGCCCCAGATCGGGGGCCGCCAATCAGCCCTTTCGGAGTCCCCTTCCGCTAGAGGGAGTATTGGACCAACACTTGTAGAAAACGGTGTCCTCGTAGGCAACTCATTGGAGGGACACAAATAAATCTTTGCCGACTTTCTGCTGAAGCTTACGAGCGTTCACACCTAAGCATCTTACAAGGTCAGCTGTTTAGCTAAACATGAGCTCATGATCTAAATTTACACAATAATGAAGAAATCAGCTACGAGGGGAGACAATCAGTAAAGACTATCAATACCAGAATTAGATTCCCAAGGCCATCCATCAATTGTTGGAATAATCAGGTGCAGGGCAGAAAATATACATAAAACTGGAACTGAAACAAGGAACAAGGATGTTATCAAAGACTGGTAGGATCTCTAAAACATTTTTAAAGTACATGTCATTGATAAAGCTAAATACTCAAAGTTGTGTAATACAACAGATTAAGCATTGAGAAGAGTGAAATTATGCTGTTTTGAAAACTATGGCAGATGAGATTTTCTGCCTAATTATATAAGAAGATTTCTCTAAAAAATACACATTATTTCAATGACTTATTGGCTGTGAAATAAGTTAGGGGTATTTCAAATGGCTTGTCTTCAAAGAAAGGTGAGATGTAGGGAATCACAGAAAGTCGAGGGGAAAATAGGTCTATATATACATTGCTATATGTTGAACTAAACCTTAGGCCAGCAACAATGGAGAGCACCTGACTCTTAGAAACTTACAAGTTAGCTGGAATCTTCAAAAGTTCAAATCTTTATAAGTAAAATATTTATTAAAATGAATAACCAAGTGTTTTAATTGACATCAGAAGATCAAAACAATAAACCCTGAGAACATAGAAAAAAGATAAATAAAGATATGAGCAGAACTTAATACAACAGAAAACGTATAAAATTCAGGTGATTTAGTAAGACCAAAGAATCTTCTTTGAAAAGATTGAAAAGACACACTTTGATTAAGGAAAACAAAAACATAAGTAAAGAACATACAGAAAGAATCAGGACAATGTTATAGCAGAGAATATATGAAATGCCAGTAAATTTGAACATTTCTGTAAAGTGGACCATTTCCTAGCTCCTAAAGTTTACCAAACCTGACACAAGAGGAAATCATTTAAGGTCATCATGTCTGCCCTTGGCATTCTCGGAACGCCCTGGCCTCAGGATGCAGCCTCTGTAGTCCATGGTAACCTGCGGAGAGTGGGCGGGGCTGAGGGTGGGTGGAACTCTGGCCTCACTGGAGGAGTGTGTGTGGCCATCTCTGCTGTGACTGAACAAAGGGCAGGGGAGCAGGGGGCCGAGTGCAGGGCCCTCAGAGCACGGCAGGTCCAGTGCGCTGTCACAAGCATTTTGGCCCAGGCCAAAGGGCGCCTTCTTTGTCTGCACAGCTGCCCAAACTCTCACCTTTCCACTCAGGCCGACCTCTTACTTGAAGTGTGTGTGGAACCTGTCCTCACAGTACACCTCGCTGCACAGCTAACCATAGGTCTGGGCATCGTAGCTTCCTGCCAGGTGACCGAAGTTCGCAGGCAGATGTGTCCCAGGGACACATGCAAAGAGGCTCCTGCCCGGGCCACAGGCTGCCCACTGCCCCTGCCCCAGATCGGGGGCCGCCAATCAGCCCTGTCGGAGTCCCCTTCCTCTAGAGGGAGTATTGGACCAACACTTGTAGAAAACGGTGTCCACGTGGGCAACTCATTGGAGGGACACAAATAAAATTTGCTGACTTTCTCCTGAAGCTTACGAGCGTTCACACGTAAGCGTCTTACAAGGTCAGCTGTTTAGCTAAACATGAGCTCATGATCTAAATTGACACAATAATGAAGAAATCAGCTACGAGGGGAGACAATCAGTAAAGACTATCAATACCAGAATTAGATTCCCAAGGCCATCCATCAATTGTTGGAATAATCAGGTGCAAGGCAGAATATATACATAAAACTGGAACTGAAACAAGGAACAAGGATGTTTTCAAAGATTGGTAGGATCTCTAAAACATTTTTAAAGGACATGTCATTGATAAAGCTAAATACTCTAATGTTGTGTAATACAACAGATTAAGCATTGAGAAGAGTGAAATTATGCTGTTTTGAAAACTATGGCAGGTGAGATTTTCTGCCTAATTATATAAGAAGATTTCTCTAAAAATACACATTATTTCAATGACTTATTGGCTGTGAAATAAGTTAAGTGTATTTCAAATGGCTTGTCTGCAAAGAAAGGTGAGATGTAGGGAATCACAGAAAGTCGAGGGGAAAATAGGTCAATATATACATTGCTATATGGTGAACTAAGCCTTAGGCCAGCAACAATATAGAGGACCTGACTCTTAGAAGCTTACAAGTAAGCTGGAATCTTCAAAAGTTCAAATCTTTATAAGTAAAATATTTATTAAAATGAATAACCAAGTGTTTTAATTGACATCAGAAGATCAAAACAATAAACCCTGAGAACATAGAAAAAAGATAAAGATATGAGCAGAACATAATACAACAGAAAACGTATAAAATTCAGCTGATTTAGTAAGTCCAAAGAATCTTCTTTGAAAAGATTGAAAAGACACACTTTGATTAAGGAAAACAAAAACATAAGTATAGAATATACAGAAAGAATCAGGACAATGTTATTGCAGAGAATATATGAAATGCCAGTAAATTTGAACATTTCTGTAAAGTGGACCATTTCCTAGCTCCTAAAGTTTACCAAACCTGACACAAGAGGAAATCATTTAAGGTCATCATGTCTGCCCTTGGCATTCTCGGAACGCCCTGGCCTCAGGATGCAGCCTCTGTAGTCCATGGTAACCTGCGGAGAGGGGTCGGGGCTGAGGGTGGTTGGAACTCTGGCCTCACTGAAGGAGTGGGTGTGGCCATCTCTGCTGTGACTGAACAAAGGGCAGGGGAGCAGGGGTCCCAGGGCAGGGCCCTCAGAGCATGGCAGGTCCAGTGGGGTGTCACAAGCATTTAGGCCCAGGCCAAAGGGCGCCTTCTTTGTCTGCACAGCTGCCCAAACTCTCACCTTTCCACTCAGGCCGACCTCTTACTTGAAGTGTGTGTGGAACCTGTCCTCACAGTACACCTCGCTGCACAGCTAACCATAGGTCTGGGCATCGTAGCTTCCTGCCAGGTGACCGAAGTTCGCAGGCAGATGTGTCCCAGGGACACATGCAAAGAGGCTCCTGACCAGGCCACAGGCTGCCCACTGCCCCTGCACCAGATCGGGGGCCGCCAAACAGCCGTGTCGGAGTCCCCTGCCTCTAGAGGGAGTATTGGACCAACACTTGTAGAAAACGGTGTCCTCGTGGGCAACTCATTGGAGGGACACAAATAAAATTTGCCGACTTTCTCCTGAAGCTTGCGATCGTACACACCTAAGCGTCTTACAAGGTCAGCTGTTTAGCTAAACATGAGATCATGATCTAAATTTACACAATAATGAAAAAATCAGCTACGAGGGGAGACAATCAGTAAAGAGTATCAATACCAGAATTAGATTCCCAAGGCCATCCATCAATTGTTGGAATAATCAGGTGCAAGGCAGAATATATACATAAAACTGGAACTGAAACAAGGAACAAGGATGTTTTCAAAGACTGGTAGGATCTCTAAAATATTTTTAAAGTACATGTCATTGATAAAGCTAAATACTCAAAGGTTGTATAATACAACAGATTAAGCATTGAGAAGAGTGAAATTATGCTGTTTTGAAAACTATGGCAGGAGAGATTTTCTGCCTAATTATATAAGAAGATTTCTCTAAAAATACACATTATTTCAATGACTTATTGGCTGTGAAATAAGTTAAGGGTATTTCAAATGGCTTGTCTGCAAAGAAAGGTGAGATGTAGGGAATCACAGAAAGTCGAGGGGAAAATAAGTCAATATATGCATTGCTATATGTTGAACTAAACATTAGGCCAGCAACAATGGAGAGGACCTGACCCTTAGAAACTTACAAGAAAGCTGGAATCTTCAAAAGTTCAAATCTTTATAAGTAAAATATTTATTAAAATGAATAACCAAGTGTTTTAATTGACATCAGAAGATCAAAACAATAAACCCTGAGAACATAGAAAAAAGATAAATAAAGATATGAGCAGAACTTAATACAACAGAAAACGTATAAAATTCAGGTGATTTAGTAAGTCCAAAGAATCTTCTTTGAAAAGATTGAAAAGACACACTTTGATTAAGGAAAACAAAAACATAAGTAAAGAATATACAGAAAGAATCAGGACAATGTTATAGCAGAGAATATATGAAATGCCAGTAAATTTGAACATTTCTGTAAAGTGGACCATTTCCTAGCTCCTAAAGTTTACCAAACCTGACACAAGAGGAAATCATTTAAGGTCATCATGTCTTCCCTTGGCATTCTCGGAACACCCTGGCCTCAGGATGCAGCCTCTGTAGTCCATGGTAACCTGCGGAGAGGGGGCGGAGCTGAGGTTGGTTGGAACTCTGCCCTCACTGAAGGAGTGGGTGTGGCCATCTCTGCTGTGACTGAACAAAGGGCAGGGGAGCAGGGGGCCCAGGGCAGGGCCCTCAGAGCACGGCAGGTCCAGTGGGGTGTCACAAGCATTTAGGCCCAGGCCAAAGGGCGCCTTCTTTGTCTGCACAGCTGCCCAAACTCTCACCTTTCCACTCAGGCCGACCTCTTACTTGAAGTGTGTGTGGAACCTGTCCTCATAGTACACCTCGCTGCACAGCTAACCATAGGTCTGGGCATCGTAGCTTCCTGCCAGGTGACCGAAGTTCGCAGGCAGATGTGTCCCAGGGACACATGCAAAGAGGCTCCAGCCCGGGCCACAGGCTGCCCACTGCCCCTGCCCCAGATCGGGGGCCGCCAATCAGCCCTGTCGGAGTCCCCTTCCTCTAGAGGGAGTATTGGACTAACACTTGTAGAAAACGGTGTCCTCGTGGGCAACTCATTGGAGGGACACAAATAAATCTTTGCCGTCTTTCTGCGGAAGCTTACGATTGTTCACACCTATGCGTCTTACAAGGTCAGCTGTTTAGCTAAACATGAGCACATGATCTAAATTTACACAATAATGAAGAAATCAGCTACGAGGGGAGACAATCAGTAAAGACTATCAATACCAGAATTAGATTCCCAAGGCCATCCATCAATTGTTGGAATAATCAGGTGCAAGGCAGAATATATACATAAAACTGGAACTGAAACAAGGAACAAGGATGTTTTCAAAGACTGGTAGGATCTCTAAAACATTTTTAAAGTACATGTCATTGATAAAGCTAAATACTCAAAGGTTGTGTAATACCACAGATTAAGCATTGAGAAGAGTGAAATTATGCTGTTTTGAAAACTATGGCAGGTGAGATTTTCTGCCTAATTATATAAGAAGATTTCTCTAAAAATACACATTATTTCAATGACTTATTGGCTGTGAAATAAGTTAAGGGTATTTCAAATGGCTTGTCTGCAAAGAAAGGTGAGATGTAGGGAATCACAGAAAGTCGAGGGGAAAATAGGTCAATATATACATTGCTATATGGTGAACTAAACCTTAGGCCAGCAACAATGGAGAGGACCTGACCCTTAGAAACTTACAAGTAAGCTGGAATCTTCAAAAGTTCAAATCTTTATAAGTAAAATATTTATTAAAATGAATAACCAAGTGTTTTAATTGACATCAGAAGATCAAAACAATAAACCCTGAGAACATATAAAAAAGATAAATAAAGATATGAGCAGTACTTAATACAACAGAAAACGTATAAAATTCAGGTGATTTAGTAAGTCCAAAGAATCTTCTTTGAAAAGATTGAAAAGACACACTTTGATTAAGGAAAACAAAAACATAAGTATAGAATATACAGAAAGAATCAGGACAATGTTATAGCAGAGAATATATGAAATGCCAGTAAATTTGAACATTTCTGTAAAGTGGACCATTTACTAGCTCCTAAAGTTTACCAAACCTGACACAAGAGGAAATCATTTAAGGTCATCATGTCTGCCCTTGGCATTCTCGGAACGCCCTGGCCTCAGGATGCAGCCTCTGTAGTCCATGGTAACCTGCGGAGAGGGGGCGGGGCTGAGGGTGGTTGGAACTCTGGCCTCACTGAAGGAGTGGGTGTGGCCATCTCTGCTGTGACTGAACAAAGGGCAGGGGAGCAGGGGGCCCAGGGCAGGGCGCTCAGAGCATGGCAGGTCCAGTGGGGTGTCACAAGCATTTAGGCCCAGGCCAAAGGGCGCCTTCTTTGTCTGCACAGCTGCCCAAACTCTCACCTTTCCACTCAGGCCGACCTCTTACTTGAAGTGTGTGTGGAACCTGTCCTCACAGTACACCTCGCTGCACAGCTAACCATAGGTCTGGGCATCGTAGCTTCCTGCCAGGTGACCGAAGTTCGCAGGCAGATGTGTCCCAGGGACACATGCAAAGAGGCTCCTGCCTGGGCCACAGGCTGCCCACTGCCCCTGCCCCAGATCGGGGGCCGCCAATCAGCCCTGTCGGAGTCCCCTTCCTCTAAAGGGAGTATTGGACCAACACTTGTAGAAAACGGTGTCCTCGTGGGCAACTCATTGGAGGGACACAAATAAATTTTGCCGACTTTCTCCTGAAGCTTGCGAGCGTACACCCCTAAGCGTCTTACAAGGTCAGCTGTTTAGCTAAACATGAGCTCATGATCTAAATTTACACAATAATGAAAAAATCAGCTACGAGGGGAGACAATCAGTAAAGATTATCAATACCAGAATTAGATTCCCAAGGCCATCCATCAATTTTTGGAATAATCAGGTGCAAGGCAGAATATATACATAAAACTGGAACTGAAACAAGGAACAAGGATGTTTTCAAAGACTGGTAGGATCTCTAAAACATTTTTAAAGTACATATCATTGATAAAGCTAAATACTCAAAGGTTGTGTATTACAACAGATTAAGCATTGAGAAGAGTGAAATTATGCTGTTTTAAAAACTATGGCAGGTGAGATTTTCTGCCTAATTATATAAGAAGATTTCTCTAAAAATACACATTATTTCAATGACTTATTGGCTGTGAAATAAGTTAAGGGTATTTCAAATGGCTTGTCTGCAAAGAAAGGTGAGATGTAGGGAATCACAGAAAGTCGAGGGGAAAATAGGTCAATATATACATTGCTATATGGTGAACTAAACCTTAGGCCAGCAACAATGGAGAGGACCTGACCCTTAGAAACTTACAAGTAAGCTGGAATCTTCAAAAGTTCAAATCTTTATAAGTAAAATATTTATTAAAATAATAACCAAGTGTTTTAATTGACATCAGAAGATCAAAACAATAAACCCTGAGAACATAGAAAAAAGATAAATAAAGATATGAGCAGAACTTAATACAACAGAAAACGTATAAAATTGAGGTGATTTAGTAAGTCCAAAGAATCTTCTTTGAAAAGATTGAAAAGACACACTTTGATTAAGGAAAACAAAAACATAAGTAAAGAATATACAGAAAGAATCAGGACAATGTTATAACAGAGAATATATGAAATGCCAGTAAATATGAACATTTCTGTAAAGTGGACCATTTCCTAGCTCCTAAAGTTTACCAAACCTGACACAAGAGGAAATCATTTAAGGTCATCATGTCTGCCCTTGGCATTCTCGGAACGCCCTGGCCTCAGGATGCAGCCTCTGTAGTCCATGGTAACCTGCGGAGAGGGGGCGGGGCTGAGGGTGGTTGGAACTCTGGCCTCACTGAAGGAGTGGGTGTGGCCATCTCTGCTGTGACTGAACAAAGGGCAGGGGAGCAGGGGGCCCAGGGCAGGGCCCTCAGAGCACGGCAGGTCCAGAGGGGTGTCACAAGCATTTAGGCCCAGGCCAAAGGGCGCCTTCTTTGTCTGCACAGCTGCCCAAACTCTCATCTTTCCACTCAGGCCGACCTCTTACTTGAAGTGTGTGTGGAACCTGTCCTCACAGTACACCTCGCTGCACAGCTAACCATAGGTCTGGGCATCGTAGCTTCCTGCCAGGTGACCGAAGTTCGCAGGCAGATGTGTCCCAGGGACACATGCAAAGAGGCTCCTGCCCGGGCCACAGGCTGCCCACTGCCCCTGCCCCAGATCGGGGGCCGCCAATCAGCCCTGTCGGAGTCCCCTTCCTCTAGAGGGAGTATTGGACCAACACTTGTAGAAAACGGTGTCCTCGTGGGCAACTCATTGGAGGGACACAAATAAATCTTTGCCCTCTTTCTGCGGATGCTTACGAGCGTTCACACCTAAGCGTCTTACAAGGTCAGCTGTTTAGCTAAACATGAGCTCATGATCTAAATTTACACAATAATGAAGAAATCAGCTACGAGGGGAGACAATCAGTAAAGACTATCAATACCAGAATTAGATTCCCAAGGCCATCCATCAATTTTTGGAATAATCAGGTGCAAGGCAGAATATATACATAAAACTGGAACTGAAACAAGGAACAAGGATGTTTTCAAAGACTGGTAGGATCTCTTAAACATTTTTAAAGGACATGTCATTGATAAAGCTAAATACTCAAAGGTTGTGTAATACAACAGATTAAGCATTGAGAAGAGTGAAATTATGCTGTTTTGAAAACTATGGCAGGTGAGATTTTCTGCCTAATTATATAAGAAGATTTATCTAAAAATACACATTATTTCAATGACTTATTGGCTGTGAACTAAGTTAAGGGTATTTCAAATGGCTTGTCTGCAAAGAAAGGTGAGATGTAAGGAACCACAGAAAGTCGAGGGGAAAATAGGTCAATATATACATTGCTATATGGTGAACTAAACCTTAGGCCAGCAACAATGGAGAGGACCTGACCCTTAGAAACTTACAAGTAAGCTGGAATCTTCAAAAGTTCAAATCTTTATAAGTAAAATATTTATTAAAATGAATAACCAAGTGTTTTAATTGACATCAGAAGATCAAAACAATAAACCCTGAGAACATAGAAAAAAGATAAATAAAGATATGAGCGGAACTTAATACAACAGAAAACGTATAAAATTGAGGTGATTTAGTAAGTCCAAAGAATCTTCTTTGAAAAGATTGAAAAGACACACTTTGATTAAGGAAAACAAAAACATAAGTAAAGAATATACAGAAAGAATCAGGACAATGTTATAACAGAGAATATATTAAATGCCAGTAAATATGAACATTTCTGTAAAGTGGACCATTTCCTAGCTCCTAAAGTTTACCAAACCTGACACAAGAGGAAATCATTTAAGGTCATCATGTCTGCCCTTGGCATTCTCGGAACGCCCTGGCCTCAGGATGCAGCCTCTTTAGTCCATGGTAACCTGCGGAGAGGGGGCGGGGCTGAGGGTGGTTGGAACTCTGGCCTCACTGAAGGAGTGGGTGTGGCCATCTCTGCTGTGACTGAACAAAGGGCAGGGGAGCAGGGGGCCCAGGGCAGAGCCCTCAGAGCACGGCAGGTCCAGAGGGGTGTCACAAGAATTTAGGCCCATGCCAAAGGGCACCTTCTTTGTCTGCACAGCTGCCCAAACACTCACCTTTCCACTCAGGCCGACCTCTTACTTGAAGTGTGTGTGGAACCTGTCCTCACAGTACACCTCGCTGCACAGCTAACCATAGGTCTGGGCATCGTAGCTTCCTGCCAGGTGACCGAAGTTCGCAGGCAGATGTGTCCCAGGGACACATGCAAAGAGGCTCCTGCCCGGGCCACAGGCTGCCCACTGCCCCTGCCCCAGATCGGGGGCCGCCAATCAGCCCTTTCAGAGTCCCCTTCCTCTAGAGGGAGTATTGGACCAACACTTGTAGAAAACGGTGTCCTCGTGGGCAACTCATTGGAGGGACACAAATAAATCTTTGCCGTCTTTCTGCGGAAGCTTACGAGCGTTCACACCTAAGCGTCTTACAAGGTCAGCTGTTTAGCTAAACATGATCTCATGATCTAAATTTACACAATAATGAAGAAATCAGCTACGAGGGGAGACAATCAGTAAAGACTATCAATACCAGAATTAGATTCCCAAGGCCATCCATCAATTGTTGGAATAATCAGGTGCAAGGCAGAATATATACATAAAACTGGAACTGAAACAAGGAACAAGGATGTTTTCAAAGACTGGTAGGATCTCTAAAACATTTTTAAAGTACATGTCATTGATAAAGCTAAATACTCAAAGGTTGTGTAATACAACAGATTAAGCATTGAGAAGAGTGAAATTATGCTGTTTTGAAAACTATGGCAGGTGAGATTTTCTGCCTAATTATATAAGATGATTTCTCTAAAAATACACATTATTTCAATGACTTATTGGCTGTGAAATAATTTAAGGGTATTTCAAATGGCTTGTCTGCAAAGAAAGGTGAGATGTAGGGAATCACAGAAAGTCGAGGGGAAAATAGGTCAATATATACATTGCTATATGGTGAACTAAACCTTAGGCCAGCAACAATGGAGAGGACCTGACCCTTAGAAACTTACAAGTAAGCTGGAATCTTCAAAAGTTCAAATCTTTATAAGTAAAATATTTATTAAAATGAATAACCAAGTGTTTTAATTGACATCAGAAGATCCAAACAATAAACCCTGAGAACATAGAAAAAAGATAAATAAAGATATGAGCAGAACTTAATACAACAGAAAACGTATAAAATTGAGGTGATTTTGTAAGTCCAAAGAATCTTCTTTGAAAAGATTGAAAAGACACACTTTGATTAAGGAAAACAAAAACATAAGTAAAGAATATACAGAAAGAATCAGGACAATGTTATAACAGAGAATATATGAAATGCCATTAAATTTGAACATTTCTGTAAAGTGGACCATTTCCTAGCTCCTAAAGTTTACCAAACCTGACACAAGAGGAAATCATTTAAGGTCATCATGTCTGCCCTTGGTATTCTCGGTACGCCCTAGCCTAAGGATGCAGCCTCTGTAGTCCATGGTAACCTGCGGAGAGAGGGCGGGGCTGAGGGTGGTTAGAACTCTGCCCTAACTGAAGGAGTGTGTGTGGCCATCTCTGCTGTGACTGAACAAAAGGCAGGGGAGCAGGGGGCCCAGGGCAGGGCCCTCAGAGCACGGCAGGTCCAGTGGGGTGTCACAAGCATTTAGGCCCAGGCCAAAGGGCGCCTTCTTTGTCTGCACAGCTGCCCAAACTCTCACCTTTCCACTCAGGCCGACCTCTTACTTGAAGTGTGTGTGGAACCTGTCCTCACAGTACACCTCGCTGCACAGCTAACCATAGGTCTGGGCATCGTAGCTTCCTGCCAGGTGACCGAAGTTCGCAGGCAGATGTGTCCCTGGGACACATGAAAAGAGGCTCCAGCCCGTACCACAGGCTGCCCACTGCCCCTGCCCCAGATCGGGGGCGGCCAATCAGCCCTGTCGGAGTCCCTTCCTCTAGAGGGAGTATTGGACCAACACTTGTAGAAAACGGTGTCCTCGTGGGCAACTCATTGGAGGGACACAAATAAATTTTGCCGACTTTCTCCTGAAGCTTACGAGCGTTCACACCTAAGCGTCTTACAAGGTCAGCTGTTTAGCTAAACATGAGCTCATGATCTAAATTTACACAATAATGAAGAAATCAGCTACGAGGGGAGACAATCAGTAAAGAGTATCAATACCAGAATTAGATTCCCAAGGCCATCCATCAATTGTTGGAATAATCAGGTGCAAGGCAGAATATATACATAAAACTGGAACTGAAACAAGGAACAAGGATGTTTTCAAAGACTGGTAGGATCTCTAAAACATTTTTAAAGGACATGTCATTGATAAAGCTAAATACTCTAAGGTTGTGTAATACAACAGATTAAGCATTGAGAAGAGTGAAATTATGCTGTTTTGAAAACTATGGCAGGTGAGATTTTCTGCCTAATTATATAAGAAGATTTCTCTAAAAATACACATTATTTCAATGACTTATTGGCTGTGAAATAAGTTAATGGTATTTCATATGGTTTGTCTGCAATGAAAGGTGAGATGTAGGGAATCACAGAAAGTCGAGGGGAAAATAGGTCAATATATACATTGCTATATGGTGAACTAAACCTTAGGCCAGCAACAATGGAGAGGACCTGACCCTTAGAAACTTACAAGTAAGCTGGAATCTTCAAAAGTTCAAATCTTTATAAGTAAAATATTTATTAAAATGAATAACCAAGTGTTTTAATTGACATCAGAAGATCAAAACAATAAACCCTGAGAACATAGAAAAAAGATAAATAAAGATATGAGCAGAACATAATACAACAGAAAACGTATAAAATTGAGGTGATTTAGTAAGTCCAAAGAATCTTCTTTGAAAAGATTGAAAAGACACACTTTGATTAAGGAAAACAAAAACATAAGTAAAGAATATACAGAAAGAATCAGGACAATGTTATAGCAGAGAATATATGAAATGCCAGTAAATTTGAATATTTCTGTAAAGTGGACCATTTCCTAGCTCCTAAAGTTTACCAAACCTGACACAAGAGGAAATCATTTAAGGTCATCATGTCTGCCCTTGGCATTCTCGGAACGCCCTGGCCTCAGGATGCAGCCTCTGTAGTCCATGGTAACCTGCGGTGAGGGGGCGGGGCTGAGGGTGGTTGGAACTCTGCCCGTACTGAAGGAGTGGGTGTGGCCATCTGTGCTGTGACTGAACAAAGGGCAGGGGAGCAGGGGGCCCAGGGCAGGGCCCTCAGAGCACGGCAGGTCCAGTGGGGTGTCACAAGCATTTAGGCCCAGGCCAAAGGGCGCCTTCTTTGTCTGCACAGCTGCCCAAACTCTCACATTTCCACTCAGGCCGACCTCTTACTTGAAGTGTGTGTGGAACCTGCCCTCACAGTACACCTTGCTGCACAGCTAACCATAGGTCTGGGCATCGTAGCTTCCTGCCAGGTGACCGAATTTCGCAGGCAGATGTGTCCCAGGGACACATGCAAAGAGGCTCCAGCCCGGGCCACAGGCTGCCCACTGCCCCTGCCCCAGATCGGGGGCCGCCAATCAGCCCTTTCGGAGTCCCCTTCCTCTAGAGGGAGTATTGGACCAACACTTGTAGAAAACGGTGTCCTCGTGGGCAACTCATTGGAGGGACACAAATAAATCTTTGCCGACTTTCTGCTGAAGCTTACGAGCGTTCACACCTAAGCATCTTACAAGGTCAGCTGTTTAGCTAAACATGAGCTCATGATCTAAATTTACACAATAATGAAGAAATCCGCTACGAGGGGAGACAATCAGTAAAGACTATCAATACCAGAATTAGATTCCAAAGGCCATCCATCAATTGTTGTAATAATCAGGTGCAGGGCAGAAAATATACATAAAACTGGAACTGAAACAAGGAACAAGGATGTTTTCAAAGACTGGTAGGATCTCTAAAACATTTTTAAAGTACATGTCATTGATAAAGCTAAATACTCAAAGTTGTGTAATACAACAGATTAAGCATTGAGAAGAGTGAAATTATGCTGTTTTGAAAACTATGGCAGATGAGATTTTCTGCCTAATTATATAAGAAGATTTCTCTAAAAAATACACATTATTTCAATGACTTATTGGCTGTGAAATAAGTTAGGGGTATTTCAAATGGCTTGTCTTCAAAGAAAGGTGAGATGTAGGGAATCACAGAAAGTCGAGGGGAAAATAGGTCAATATATACATTGCTATATGTTGAACTAAACCTTAGGCCAGCAACAATGGAGAGCACCTGACACTTAGAAACTTACAAGTTAGCTGGAATCTTCAAAAGTTCAAATCTTTATAAGTAAAATATTTATTAAAATGAATAACCAAGTGTTTTAATTGACATCAGAAGATCAAAACAATAAACACTGAGAACATAGAAAAAAGATAAATAAAGATATGAGCAGAACTTAATACAACAGAAAACGTATAAAATTCAGGTGATTTAGTAAGACCAAAGAATCTTCTTTGAAAAGATTGAAAAGACACACTTTGATTAAGGAAAACAAAAACATAAGTAAAGAACATACAGAAAGAATCAGGACAATGTTATAGCAGAGAATATATGAAATGCCAGTAAATTTGAACATTTGTGTAAAGTGGACCATTTCCTAGCTCCTAAAGTTTACCAAACCTGACACAAGAGGAAATCATTTAAGGTCATCATGTCTGCCCTTGGCATTCTCGGAACGCCCTGGCCTCAGGATGCAGCCTCTGTAGTCCATGGTAACCTGCGGAGAGGGGGCGGGGCTGAGGGTGGTTGGAACTCTGGCCTCACTGAAGGAGTGGGTGTGGCCATCTCTGCTGTGACTGAACAAAGGGCAGGGGAGCAGGGGGCCCAGGGCAGGGCCCTCAGAGCACGGCAGGTCCAGAGGGGTGTCACAAGCATTTAGGCCCAGGCCAAAGGGCGCCTTCTTTGTCTGCACAGCTGCCCAAACTCTCATCTTTCCACTCAGGCCGACCTCTTACTTGAAGTGTGTGTGGAACCTGTCTGCGCAGTGCACGTCGCTGCACAGCTAACCATAGGTCTGGGCATCGTAGCTTCCTGCCAGGTGACCGAAGTTCGCAGGCAGATGTGTCCCAGGGACACATGCAAAGAGGCTCCTGCCCGGGCCACAGTCTGCCCACTGCCCCTGCCCCAGATCGGGGGCCGCCAATCAGCCCTGTCGGAGTCCCCTTCCTCTAGAGGGAGTATTGGACCAACACTTGTAGAAAACGGTGTCCTCGTGGGCAACTCATTGGAGGGACACAAATAAATCTTTGCCCTCTTTCTGCGGATGCTTACGAGCGTTCACACCTAAGCGTCTTACAAGGTCAGCTGTTTAGCTAAACATGAGCTCATGATCTAAATTTACACAATAATGAAGAAATCAGCTACGAGGGGAGACAATCAGTAAAGACTATCAATACCAGAATTAGATTCCCAAGGCCATCCATCAATTGTTGGAATAATCAGGTGCAAGGCAGAATATATACATAAAACTGGAACTGAAACAAGGAACAAGGATGTTTTCAAAGACTGGTAGGATCTATTAAACATTTTTAAAGTACATGTCATTCATAAAGCTAAATACTCAAAGGTTGTGTAATACAACAGATTAAGCATTGAGAAGAGTGAAATTATGCTGTTTTGAAAACTATGGCAGGTGAGATTTTCTGCCTAATTATATAAGAAGGTTTATCTAAAAATACACATTATTTCAATGACTTATTGGCTGTGAACTAAGTTAAGGGTATTTCAAATGGCTTGTCTGCAAAGAAAGGTGAGATGTAAGGAACCACAGAAAGTCGAGGGGAAAATAGGTCAATATATACATTGCTATATGGTGAACTAAACCTTAGGCCAGCAACAATGGAGAGGACCTGACCCTTAGAAACTTACAAGTAAGCTGGAATCTTCAAAAGTTCAAATCTTTATAAGTAAAATATTTATTAAAATGAATAACCAAGTGTTTTAATTGACATCAGAAGATCAAAACAATAAACCCTGAGAACATAGAAAAAAGATAAATAAAGATATGAGCAGAACTTAATACAACAGAAAACGTATAAAATTGAGGTGATTTAGTAAGTCCAAAGAATCTTCTTTGAAAAGATTGAAAAGACACACTTTGATTAAGGAAAACAAAAACATAAGTAAAGAATATACAGAAAGAATCAGGACAATGTTATAACAGAGAATATATTAAATGCCAGTAAATATGAACATTTCTGTAAAGTGGACCATTTCCTAGCTCCTAAAGTTTACCAAACCTGACACAAGAGGAAATCATTTAAGGTCATCATGTCTGCCCTTGGCATTCTCGGAACGCCCTGGCCTCAGGATGCAGCCTCTTTAGTCCATGGTAACCTGCGGAGAGGGGGCGGGGCTGAGGGTGGTTGGAACTCTGGCCTCACTGAAGGAGTGGGTGTGGCCATCTCTGCTGTGACTGAACAAAGGGCAGGGGAGCAGGGGGCCCAGGGCAGGGCCCTCAGAGCACGGCAGGTCCAGAGGGGTGTCACAAGCATTTAGGCCCATGCCAAAGGGCGCCTTCTTTGTCTGCACAGCTGCCCAAACACTCACCTTTCCACTCAGGCCGACCTCTTACTTGAAGTGTGTGTGGAACCTGTCCTCACAGTACACCTCGCTGCACAGCTAACCATAGGTCTGGGCATCGTAGCTTCCTGCCAGGTGACCGAAGTTCGCAGGCAGAGGTGTCCCAGGGACACATGCAAAGAGGCTCCTGCCCGGGCCACAGGCTGCCCACTGCCCCTGCCCCAGATCGGGGGCCGCCAATCAGCCCTTTCAGAGTCCCCTTCCTCTAGAGGGAGTATTGGACCAACACTTGTAGAAAACGGTGTCCTCGTGGGCAACTCATTGGAGGGACACAAATAAATCTTTGCCGTCTTTCTGCGGAAGCTTACGAGCGTTCACACCTAAGCGTCTTACAAGGTCAGCTGTTTAGCTAAACATGATCTCATGATCTAAATTGACACAATAATGAAGAAATCAGCTACGAGGGGAGACAATCAGTAAAGACTATCAATACCAGAATTAGATTCCCAAGGCCATCCATCAATTGTTGGAATAATCAGGTGCAAGGCAGAATATATACATAAAACTGGAACTGAAACAAGGAACAAGGATGTTTTCAAAGACTGGTAGGATCTCTAAAACATTTTTAAAGTACATGTCATTGATAAAGCTAAATACTCAAAGGTTGTGTTATACAACAGATTAAGCATTGAGAAGAGTGAAATTATGCTGTTTTGAAAACTATGGCAGGTGAGATTTTCTGCCTAATTATATAAGATGATTTCTCTAAAAATACACATTATTTCAATGACTTATTGGCTGTGAAATAAGTTAAGGGTATTTCAAATGGCTTGTCTGCAAAGAAAGGTGAGATGTAGGGAATCACAGAAAGTCGGGGGGAAAATAGGTCAATATATACATTGCTATATGGTGAACTAAACCTTAGGCCAGCAACAATGGAGAGGACCTGACCCTTAGAAACTTACAAGTAAGCTGGAATCTTCAAAAGTTCAAATCTTTATAAGTAAAATATTTATTAAAATGAATAACCAAGTGTTTGAATTGACATCAGAAGATCCAAACAATAAACCCTGAGAACATAGAAAAAAGATAAATAAAGATATGAGCAGAACTTAATACAACAGAAAACGTATAAAATTGAGGTGATTTAGTAAGTCCAAAGAATCTTCTTTGAAAAGATTGAAAAGACACACTTTGATTAAGGAAAACAAAAACATAAGTAAAGAATATACAGAAAGAATCAGGACAATGTTATAACAGAGAATATATGAAATGCCATTAAATTTGAACATTTCTGTAAAGTGGACCATTTCCTAGCTCCTAAAGTTTACCAAACCTGACACAAGAGGAAATCATTTAAGGTCATCATGTCTGCCCTTGGTATTCTCGGTACGCCCTAGCCTCAGGATGCAGCCTCTGTAGTCCATGGTAACCTGCGGAGAGAGGGCGGGGCTGAGGGTGGTTAGAACTCTGCCCTAACTGAAGGAGTGGGTGTGGCCATCTCTGCTGTGACTGAACAAAAGGCAGGGGAGCAGGGGGCCCAGGGCAGGGCCCTCAGAGCACGGCAGGTCCAGTGGGCTGTCACAAGCATTTAGGCCCAGGCCAAAGGGCGCCTTCTTTGTCTGCACAGCTGCCCAAACTCTCACCTTTCCACTCAGGCCTACCTCTTACTTGAAGTGTGTGTGGAACCTGTCCTCACAGTACACCTCGCTGCACAGCTAACCATAGGTCTGGGCATCGTAGCTTCCTGCCAGGTGACCGAAGTTCGCAGGCAGATGTGTCCCTGGGACACATGAAAAGAGGCTCCAGCCCGTACCACAGGCTGCCCACTGCCCCTGCCCCAGATCGGGGGCGGCCAATCAGCCCTGTCGGAGTCCCCTTCCTCTAGAGGGAGTATTGGACCAACACTTGTAGAAAACGGTGTCCTCGTGGGCAACTCATTGGAGGGACACAAATAAATTTTGCCGACTTTCTCCTGAAGCTTACGAGCGTTCACACCTAAGCGTCTTACAAGGTCAGCTGTTTAGCTAAACATGAGCTCATGATCTAAATTTACACAATAATGAAGAAATCAGCTACGAGGGGAGACAATCAGTAAAGAGTATCAATACCAGAATTAGATTCCCAAGGCCATCCATCAATTGTTGGAATAATCAGGTGCAAGGCAGAATATATACATAAAACTGGAACTGAAACAAGGAACAAGGATGTTTTCAAAGACTGGTAGGATCTCTAAAACATTTTTAAAGGACATGTCATTGATAAAGCTAAATACTCTAAGGTTGTGTAATACAACAGATTAAGCATTGAGAAGAGTGAAATTATGCTGTTTTGAAAACTATGGCAGGTGAGATTTTCTGCCTAATTATATAAGAAGATTTCTCTAAAAATACACATTATTTCAATGACTTATTGGCTGTGAAATAAGTTAAGGGTATTTCATATGGTTTGTCTGCAATGAAAGGTGAGATGTAGGGAATCACAGAAAGTCGAGGGGAAAATAGGTCAATATATACATTGCTATATGGTGAACTAAACCTTAGGCCAGCAACAATGGAGAGGACCTGACCCTTAGAAACTTACAAGTAAGCTGGAATCTTCAAAAGTTCAAATCTTTATAAGTAAAATATTTATTAAAATGAATAACCAAGTGTTTTAATTGACATCAGAAGATCAAAACAATAAACCCTGAGAACATAGAAAAAAGATAAATAAAGATATGAGCAGAACATAATACAACAGAAAACGTATAAAATTGAGGTGATTTAGTAAGTCCAAAGAATCTTCTTTGAAAAGATTGAAAAGACACACTTTGATTAAGGAAAACAAAAACATAAGTAAAGAATATACAGAAAGAATCAGGACAATGTTATAGCAGAGAATATATGAAATGCCAGTAAATTTGAACATTTCTGTAAAGTGGACCATTTCCTAGCTCCTAAAGTTTACCAAACCTGACACAAGAGGAAATCATTTAAGGTCATCATGTCTGCCCTTGGCATTCTCGGAACGCCCTGGCCTCAGGATGCAGCCTCTGTAGTCCATGGTAACCTGCGGTGAGGGGGCGGGGCTGAGGGTGGTTGGAACTCTGCCCTTACTGAAGGAGTGGGTGTGGCCATCTGTGCTGTGACTGAACAAAGGGCAGGGGAGCAGGGGGCCCAGGGCAGGGCCCTCAGAGCACGGCAGGTCCAGTGGGGTGTCACAAGCATTTAGGCCCAGGCCAAAGGGCGCCTTCTTTGTCTGCGCAGCTGCCCAAACTCTCACATTTCCACTCAGGCCGACCTCTTACTTGAAGTGTGTGTGGAACCTGCCCTCACAGTACACCTTGCTGCACAGCTAACCATAGGTCTGGGCATCGTAGCTTCCTGCCAGGTGACCGAATTTCGCAGGCAGATGTGTCCCAGGGACACATGCAAAGAGGCTCCAGACCGGGCCACAGGCTGCCCACTGCCCCTGCCCCAGATCGGGGGCCGCCAATCAGCCCTTTCGGAGTCCCCATCCTCTAGAGGGAGTATTGGACCAACACTTGTAGAAAACGGTGTCCTCGTGGGCAACTCATTGGAGGGACACAAATAAATCTTTGCCGACTTTCTGCTGAAGCTTACGAGCGTTCACACCTAAGCATCTTACAAGGTCAGCTGTTTAGCTAAACATGAGCTCATGATCTAAATTTACACAATAATGAAGAAATCCGCTACGAGGGAAGACAATCAGTAAAGACTATCAATACCAGAATTAGATTCCAAAGGCCATCCATCAATTGTTGTAATAATCAGGTGCAGGGCAGAAAATATACATAAAACTGGAACTGAAACAAGGAACAAGGATGTTTTCAAAGACTGGTAGGATCTCTAAAACATTTTTAAAGTACATGTCATTGATAAAGCTAAATACTCAAAGTTGTGTAATACAACAGATTAAGCATTGAGAAGAGTGAAATTATGCTGTTTTGAAAACTATGGCAGATGAGATTTTCTGCCTAATTATATAAGAAGATTTCTCTAAAAAATACACATTATTTCAATGACTTATTGGCTGTGAAATAAGTTAGGGGTATTTCAAATGGCTTGTCTTCAAAGAAAGGTGAGATGTAGGGAATCACAGAAAGTCGAGGGGAAAATAGGTCAATATATACATTGCTATATGTTGAACTAAACCTTAGGCCAGCAACAATGGAGAGCACCTGACACTTAGAAACTTACAAGTTAGCTGGAATCTTCAAAAGTTCAAATCTTTATAAGTAAAATATTTATTAAAATGAATAACCAAGTGTTTTAATTGACATCAGAAGATCAAAACAATAAACCCTGAGAACATAGAATAAAGATAAATAAAGATATGAGCAGAACTTAATACAACAGAAAACGTATAAAATTCAGGTGATTTAGTAAGACCAAAGAATCTTCTTTGAAAAGATTGAAAAGACACACTTTGATTAAGGAAAACAAAAACATAAGTAAAGAACATACAGAAAGAATCAGGACAATGTTATAGCAGAGAATATATGAAATGCCAGTAAATTTGAACATTTGTGTAAAGTGGACCATTTCCTAGCTCCTAAAGTTTACCAAACCTGACACAAGAGGAAATCATTTAAGGTCATCATGTCTGCCCTTGGCATTCTCGGAACGCCCTGGCCTCAGGATGCAGCCTCTGTAGTCCATGGTAACCTGCGGAGAGGGGTCGGGGCTGAGGGTGGTTGGAACTCTGCCCTCACTGAAGGAGTGGGTGTGGCCATCTCTGCTGTGACTGAACAATGGGCAGGGGAGCAGAGGGCCCAGGGCAGGGCCCTCTGAGCATGGCAGGTCCAGTGGTGTGTCACAAGCATTTAGGCCCAGGCCAAAGTGCGCCTTCTTTGTCTGCACAGCTGCCCAAACTCTCACCTTTCCACTCAGGCCGACCTCTTACTTGAAGTGTGTGTGGAACCTGTCCTCACAGTACACCTCGCTGCACAGCTAACCATAGGTCTGGGCATCGTAGCTTCCTGCCAGGTGACCGAAGTTCGCAGGCAGATGTATCCAAGGGACACATGCAAAGAGGCTCCTGCCCGGGCCACAGGCTGCCCACTGCCCCTGCCCCAGATCGGGGGCTGCCAATCAGCCCTGTCGGAGTCCCCTGCCTCTAGAGGGAGTATTGGACCAACACTTGTAGAAAACGGTGTCTTAGTGGGCAACTCATTGGAGGGACACTAATAAATCTTTGCCGTCTTTCTGCTGAATCTTACGAGCGTTCACACCTAAGCGCCTTACAAGGTCAGCTGTTTAGCTAAACATGAGCTCATGATCTAAATTGACACAATAATGAAGAAATCAGCTACGAGGGGAGACAATCAGTAAAGACTATCAATACCAGAATTAGATTCCCAAGGCCATCCATCAATTGTTGGAATAATCAGGTGCAAGGCAGAATATATACATAAAACTGGAACTGAAACAAGGAACAAGGATGTTTTCAAAGACTGGTAGGATCTCGAAAACATTTTTAAAGGACATGTCATTGATAAAGCTAAATACTCAAAGGTTGTGTAATACAACAGATTAAGCATTGAGAAGAGTGAAATTATGCTGTTTTGAAAACTATGGCAGGTGAGATTTTCTGCCTAATTATATAAGAAGATTTCTCTAAAAAATACACATTATTTCAATGACTTATTGGCTGTGAAATAAGTTAAGGGTATTTCAAATGGCTTGTCTGCAAAGAAAGGTGAGATGTAGGGAATCACAGAAAGTCGAGGGGAAAATAGGTCAATATATACATTGCTATATGGTGAACTAAACCTTAGGCCAGCAACAATGGAGAGGACCCGAGCCTTAGAAACTTACAAGTAAGCTGGAATCTTCAAAAGTTCAAATCTTTATAAGTAAAATATTTATTAAAATGAATAACCAAGTGTTTTAATTGACATCAGAAGATCAAAACAATAAACCCTGAGAACATAGAAAAAAGATAAATAAAGTTATGAGCAGAACTTAATACAACAGAAAACGTATAAAATTGAGGTGATTTAGTAAGTCCAAAGAATCTTCTTTGAAAAGATTGAAAAGACACACTTTGATTAAGGAAAACAAAAACATAAATAGAGAATATACAGAAAGAATCAGGACAATGTAATATCAGAGAATATATGAAATGCCAGTAAATTTGAACATTTCTGTAAAGTGGACCATTTCCTAGCTCCTAAAGTTTACCAAACCTGACACAAGAGGAAATCATTTAAGGTCATCATGTCTGCCCTTGGCATTCTTGGAACGCCCTGGCCTCAGAATGCAGCATCTGTAGTCCATGGTAACCTGCGGAGAGGGGGCGGGACTGAGGGAGGTTGGAACACTGCCCTCACTGAGGGAGTGGGTGTGGCCATCTCTGCTGTGACTGAACAAAGGGCAGGGGAGCAGGGGCCCCAGGGCAGGGCCCACAGAGCCCGGCAGGTCCAGTGTGGAGTCACAAGCATTTAGGCCCAGGCCAAAGTGCGCCTTCTTTGTCTGCACAGCTACCCAAACTCTCAACATTCCACTCAGGCCGACCTCTTACTTGAAGTGTGTGTGGAACCTGTCTGCGCAGTGCACGTCGCTGCACAGCTAACCATAGGTCTGGGCATCGTAGCTTCCTGTCAGGTGACCGAAGATCGCAGGCAGATGGGTCCCAGGGATACATGCAGAGAGGCTCCTGCCTGGGCCACAGGCTGCCCACTGCCCCTGCCGCAGATCGGGGGCTGCCAATCAGCCCTGTCGGAGTCCCGTGCCTCTAGAGGGAGTATTGGACCAACACTTGTAGAAAACGGTGTCCTCGTGGGCAACTCATTGGAGGGACACAAATAAATCTTTGCCGACTTTCTGCTGAAGATTACGAGCGTTCACACCTAAGCGTCTTACAAGGTCAGCTGTTTAGCTAAACATGAGCTCATGATCTAAATTTACACAATAATGAGGAAATCAGCTACGAGGGGAGACAATCAGCAAAAACTATCAATACCAGAATTAGATTCCCAAGGCCATCCATCAATTGTTGGAATAATCAGGTGCAAGGCAGAAAATATACATAAAACTGGAACTGAAACAAGGAACAAGGATGTTTTCAAAGACTGGTAGGATCTCTAAAACATTTTTAAAGTACATGTCATTGATAAAGCTAAATACTCCAAGGTTGTGTAATACAGCAGATTAAGCATTGAGAAGAGTGAAATTATGCTGTTTTGAAAACTATGGCAGGTGAGATTTTCTGCCTAATTATATAAGAAGATTTCTCTAAAAAATACACATTATTTCAATGACTTATTGGCTGTGAAATAAGTTAAGGGTATTTCAAATGGCTTGTCTGCAAAGAAAGGTGAGATGTAGGGAATCACAGAAAGTCGAGGGGAAAATAGGTCAATATATACATTGCTATATGGTGAACTAAACCTTAGGCCAGCAACAATGGAGAGGACCTGACCCTTAGAAACTTACAAGTAAGCTGGAATCTTCAAAAGTTCAAATCTTTATAAGTAAAATATTTATTAAAATGAATAACCAAGTGTTTTAATTGACATCAGAAGAACAAAACAATAAACCCTGAGAACATAGAAAAAAGATAAATAAAGATATGAGCAGAACTTAATACAACAGAAAACGAATAAAATTGAGGTGATTTAGTAAGTCCAAAGAATCTTCTTTGAAAAGATTGAAAAGACACACTTTGATTAAGGAAAACAAAAACATAAGTAAAGAATATACAGAAAGAATCAGGACAATGTTATAGCAGAGAATATAAGAAATGCCAGTAAATTTGAACATTTCTGTAAAGTGGACCATTTCCTAGCTCCTAAAGTTTACCAAACCTGACACAAGAGGAAATCATTTAAGGTCATCATGTCTGCCCTTGGCATTCTCAGAACGCCCTGGCCTCAGGATGCAGCCTCTGTAGTCCATGGTAACCTGCGGAGAGGGGGCGGGGCTGAGGGTGGTTGGAACTCTGCCCTCACTGAAGGAGTGGGTGTGGCCATCTCTGCTGTGACTGAACAAAGGGCAGGGGAGCAGGGGGCCCAGGGCAGGGCCCTCTGAGCACGGCAGGTCCAGTGGGTTGTCACAAGCATTTAGGCCCAGGCCAAAGGGCACCCTCTTTGTCTGCACAGCTGCCCAAACTCTCACCTTTCCACTCAGGCCGACCTCTTACTTGAAGTGTGTGTGGAACCTGCCCTCACAGTACACCTCGCAGAACAGCTAACCATAGGTCTGGGCATCGTAGCTTCCTGCCAGGTGACCGAAGTTCGCAGGCAGATGTGTCCCAGGGACACATGCAAAGAGGCTCCAGCCCGGGCCACAGGCTGCCCACTGCCCCTGCCCCAGATTGGGGGACGCCAATCAGCACTTTCGGAGTCCCCTTCCTCTTGAGGGAGTATTGGACCAACACTTGTAGAAAACGGTGTCCTCGTGGGCAACTCATTGGAGGGACACAAATAAATCTTTGCCGTCTTTCTGCTGAAGCTTACGAGCGTTCACACCTAAGCGTCTTACAAGGTCAGCTGTTTAGCTAAACATGAGCTCATGATCTAAATTTACACAATAATGAAGAAATCAGCTACGAGGGGAGACAATCAGTAAAGACTATCAATACCAGTATTAGATTCCCAAGGCCATCCATCAATTGTTGGAATAATCAGGTGCAAGGCAGAAAATATACATAAAACTGGAACTGAAACAAGGAACAAGGATGTTATCAAAGACTGGTAGGATCTCTAAAACATTTTTAAAGTACATGTCATTGATAAAGCTAAATACTCAAAGGTTGTGTAATACAACAGATTAATCATTGAGAAGAGTGAAATTATGCTGTTTTGAAAACTATGGCAGATGAGATTTTCTGCCTAATTATATAAGAAGATTTCTCTAAAAAATACACATTATTTCAATGACTTATTGGCTGTGAAATAAGTTAGGGGTATTTCAAATGGCTTGTCTTCAAAGAAAGGTGAGATGTAGGGAATCACAGAAAGTCGAGGGGAAAATAGGTCAATATATACATTGCTATATGTTGAACTAAATGTTCGGCCAGCAACAATGGAAAGCACCTGACACTTAGAAACTTACAAGTAAGCTGGAATCTTCAAAAGTTCAAATCTTTATAGTAAAATATTTATTAAAATGAATAACCAAGTGTTTTAATTGACATCAGAAGATCAAAACAATAAACCCTGAGAACATAGAAAAAAGATAAATAAAGATATGAGCAGAACTTAATACAACAGAAAACGTATAATATTGAGGTGAATTAGTAAGTCCAAAGAATCTTCTTTGAAAAGATTGAAAAGACACACTTTGATTAAGGAAAACAAAAACATAAGTAGAGAATATACAGAAAGAATCAGGACAATGTAATATCAGAGAATATATGAAATGCCAGTAAATTTGAACATTTCTGTAAAGTGGACCATTTCCTAGCTCCTAAAGTTTACCAAAACTGACACAAGAGGAAATCATTTAAGGTCATCATGACTGCCCTTGGCATTCTTGGAACGCCCTGGCCTCAGAATGCAGTCTCTGTAGTCCATGGTAACCTGCGGAGAGGGGGCGGGGCTGAGGGAGGTTGGAACACTGCCCTCACTGAGGGAGTGGGTGTGGCCATCTCTGCTGTGACTGAACAAAGGGCAGGGGAGCAGGGGGCCCAGGGCAGGGTCCACAGAGCCCGGCAGGTCCAGTGGGGAGTCACAAGCATTTAGGCCAAGGCAAAAGGGCGCCTTCTTTGTCTGCACAGCTGCCCAAACTCTCAACTTTCCACTCAGGCCGACCTCTTACTTGAAGTGTGTGTGGAACCTGTCCTCACAGTACACCTCGCTGCAGAGCTAACCCTAGGTCTGGGCATCGTAGCTTCCTGTCAGGTGACCGAAGATCGCAGGCAGATGGGTCCCAGGGACACATGCAGAGAGGCTCCTGCCTGGGCCACAGGCTGCCCACTGCCTCTGCCCCAGATCGGTGGCTGCCAATCAGCCCTGTCGGAGTCCCCTGCCTCTAGAGGGAGTATTGGACCAACACTTGTAGAAAACGGTGTCCTCGTGGGCAACTCATTGGAGGGACACAAATAAATCTTTGCCGACTTTCTGCGGAAGCTTACGAGCGTTCACACCTAAGCGTCTTACAAGGTCAGCTGTTTAGCTAAACATGAGCTCATGATCTAAATTTACACAATAATGAAGAAATCAGCTACAAGGTGAGACAATCAGCAAAAACTATCAATACCAGAATTAGATTCCCAAGGCCATCCATCAATTGTTGGAATAATCAGGTGCAAGGCAGAAAATATACATAAAACTGGAACTGAAACAAGGAACAAGGATGTTTTCAAAGACTGGTAGGATCTCGAAAACATTTTTAAAGTACATGTCATTGATAAAGCTAAATACTCAAAGGTTGTGTAATACAACAGATTAAGCATTGAGAATAGTGAAATTATGCTGTTTTGAAAACTATGGCAGGTGAGATTTTCTGCCTAATTATATAAGAAGATTTCTCTAAAAAATACACATTATTTCAATGACTTATTGGCTGTGAAATAAGTTAAGGGTATTTCAAATGGCTTGTCTGCCAAGAAAGGTGAGAGGTAGGGAATCACAGAAAATCGAGGGGAAAAGAGGTCAATATATACATTGCTATATGGTGAACTAAACCTTAGGCCAGCAACAATGGAGAGGACCTGACCCTTAGAAACTTACAAGTAAGCTGGAATCTGCAAAAGTTCCAATCTTTATAAGTAAAATATTTATTAAAATGAATAACCAAGTGTTTTAATTGACATCAGAAGATCAAAACAATAAACCCTGAGAACATAGAAAAAAGATAAATAAAGTTATGAGCAGAACTTAATACAACAGAAAACGTATAAAATTGAGGTGATTTAGTAAGTCCAAAGAATCTTCTTTGAAAAGATTGAAAAGACACACTTTGATTAAGGAAAACAAAAACATAAGTAAAGAATATACAGAAAGAATCAGGACAATGTTATAGCAGAGAATATATGAAATGCCAGTAAATTTGAACATATCTGTAAAGTGGACCATTTCCTAGCTCCTAAAGTTTACCAAACCTGACACAAGAGGAAATCATTTAAGGTCATCATGTCTGCCCTTGGCATTCTCGGAAAGCCCTGGCCTCAGGATGCAGCCTCTGTAGTCCATGGTAACCTGCGGAGAGGGGGCGGGGCTGAGGGTGGTTGGAACTCTGCCGCCACTGAAGGAGTGGGTGTGGCCATCTCTGCTGTGACGGAACAAAGGGCAGGGGAGCAGGGGGCCCAGGGCAGGGCCCTCAGAGCCCGGCAGGGCCAGTGGTCTCTCACAAGTATTTAGGCCCAGGTCAAATGTCGCCTTCTTTTTCTGCACAGCTGCCCAAACTCTCACCTTTCCACTCAGGCCGACCTCTTCCTTGAAGTGTGTGTGAAACCTGTCCGCGCAGTACACCTCGCTGCACAGCTAACCATAGGTCTGGGCATCGTAGCTTCCTGCCAGGTGACCAAAGTTTGCAGGCAGATGTGTCCAAGGGACACATGCAAAGAGGCTCCAGCCCGGGCCACAGGCTACACACTGCCCCTGCCCCAGATCGGGGGCCGCCAATCAGCCCTGTCAGAGTCCCCTTCCTCTAGAGGGAGTATTGGACCTACACTTGTAGAAAACGTTGTCCTCGTGGGCAACTCATTGGAGGGACACAAATAAATTTTGCCGACTTTCTCCTGAAGCTTACGAGCGTTCACACCTAAGCGTCTTACAAGGTCAGCTGTTTAGCTAAACATGAGATCATGATCTAAATTTACACAATAATGAAAAAATTAGCTATGAGGGGAGACAATCAGTAAAGAGTATCAATACCAGAATTAGATTCCCAAGGCCATCCATCAATTGTTGGAATAATCAGGTGCAAGGCAGAATATATACATAAAACTGGAACTGAAACAAGGAACAAGGATGTTTTCAAAGACTGGTAGGATCTCTAAAACATTTTTAAAGTACATGTCATTGATAAAGCTAAATACTCAAAGGTTGTGTAATACAACACATTAAGCATTGAGAAGAGTGAAATTATGCTGTTTTGAAAACTATGGCAGGTGAGATTTTCTGCCTAATTATATAAGAATATTTCTCTAAAAAATACACATTATTTCAATGACTTATTGGCTGTGAAATAAGTTAAGGGTATTTCAAATGGCTTGTCTGCAAAGAAAGGTGAGATGTAGGGAATCACAGAAAGTCGAGGGGAAAATAGTTCAATATATACATTGCTATATGGAGAACTAAACCTTAGGCCAGAAACAATGGAGAGGACCTGACCCTTAGAAACTTACAAGTAAGCTGGAATCTTCAAAAGTTCAAATCTTTATAAGTAAAATATTTATTCAAATGAATAACCAAGTGTTTTAATTGACATCAGAAGATCAAAACAATAAACCCTGAGAACATAGAAAAAAGATAAATAAAGATATGAGCAGAACTTAATACAACAGAAAACGTATAAAATTCAGGTGATTAGTAAGTCCAAAGAATCTTCTTTGAAAAGATTGAAAAGACACACTTTGATTAAGGAAAACAAAAACATAAGTAAAGAATATACAGAAAGAATCAGGACAATGTTATAGCAGAGAATATATGAAATGCCAGTAAATTTGAACATTTCTGTAAAGTGGACCATTTCCTAGCTCCTAAAGTTTACCAAACCTGACACAAGAGGAAATCATTTAAGGTCATCATGTCTGCCCTTGGCATTCTCGGAACGCCCTGGCCTCAGGATGCAGCCTCTGTAGTCCATGGTAACCTGCGGAGAGGGGTCGGGGCTGAGGGTGGTTGGAACTCTGCCCTCACTGAAGGAGTGGGTGTGGCCATCTCTGCTGTGACTGAACAAAGGGCAGGGGAGCAGGGGGCCCAGGGCAGGGCCCTCAGAGCACGGCAGGTCCAGTTGGGTGTCACAAGCATTTAGGCCCAGGCCAAAGGGCGCCTTCTTTGTCTGCACAGCTGCCCAAACTCTCACCTTTCCACTCAGGCCGACCTCTTACTTGAAGTGTGTGTGGAACCTGTCCTCAGAGTACACCTCGCTGCACAGCTAACCATAGGTCTGGGCATCGTAGCTTCCTGCCAGGTGACCGAAGTTCGCAGGCAGATGTGTCCCAGGGACACATGAAAAGAGGCTCCTGCCCGGGCCACAGGCTGCCCACTGCCCCTGCCCCAGATTGGGGGCCGCCAATCAGCCCTGTCGGAGTCCCCTGCCTCTAGAGGGAGTATTGGACCAACACTTGTAGAAAACGGTGTCCTCGTGGGCAACTCATTGGAGGGACACAAATAAATCTTTGCCGTCTTTCTGCGGAAGCTTACGAGCGTTCACACCTAAGCGTCTTACAAGGTCAGCTGTTTAGCTAAACATGAGCTCATGATCTAAATTTACACAATAATGAAGAAATCAGCTACGAGGGGAGACAATCAGTAAAGACTATCAAAACCAGAATTAGATTCCCAAGGCCATCCAGCAATTGTTGGAATAATCAGGTGCAAGGCAGAATATATACATAAAACTGGAACTGAAACAAGGAACAAGGATGTTTTCAAAGACTGGTAGGATCTCTAAAACATTTTTAAAGTACATGTCATTGATAAAGCTAAATACTCAAAGGTTGTGTAATACAACAGATTAAGCATTGAGAAGAGTGAAATTATGCTGTTTTGAAAACTATGGCAGGTGAGATTTTCTGCCTAATTATATAAGAATATTTCTCTAAAAATACACATTATTTCAATGACTTATTGGCTGTGAAATAAGTTAAGGGTATTTCAAATGGCTTGTCTGCAAAGAAAGGTGAGATGTAGGGAATCACAGAAAGTCGAGGGGAAAATAGGTCAATATATACATTGCTATATGGTGAACTAAACCTTAGGCCAGCAACAATGGAGAGGACCTGACCCTTAGAAACTTACAAGTAAGCTGGAATCTTCAAAATTTCAAATATTTATAAGTAAAATATTTATTAAAATGAATAACCAAGTGTTTTAATTTACATCAGAAGATCAAAACTATAAACCCTGAGAACATAGAAAAAAGATAAATAAAGATATGAGCAGAACTTAATACAACAGAAAACGTATAAAATTGAGGTGATTTAGTAAGTCCAAAGAATCTTCTTTGAAAAGATTGAAAAGACACACTTTGATTAAGGAAAACAAAAATATAAGTATAGAATATACAGAAAGAATCAGGACAATGTTATAGCAGAAAACATATGAAATGCCAGTAAATTTGAACATTTCTGTAAAGTGGACCATTTCCTAGCTCCTAAAGTTTACCAAACCTGACACAAGAGGAAATCATTTAAGGTCATCATGTCTGCCCTTGGCATTCTCGGAACGCCCTGGCCTCAGGATGCAGCCTCTGTAGTCCATGGTAACCTGCGGAGAGGGTGCGGGGCTGAGGGTGGTTGGAACTCTGCCCTCACTGAAGGAGTGGGTGTGGCCATCTCTGCTGTGACTGAACAAAGGGCAGGGGAGCAGGGGGCCCAGGGCAGGGCCCTCAGAGCACGGCAGGTCCAGTGGGGTGTCACAAGCATTTAGGCCCAGGCCAAAGGGTGCCTTCTTTGTCTGCACAGCTGCCCAAACTCTCACCTTTCCACTCAGCCCGACCTCTTACTTGAAGTGTGTGTGGAACCTGTCCTCACAATACACCTCGCTGCACAGCTAACCATAGGTCTGGGCATCGTAGCTTCCTGCCAGGTGACCGAAGTTCGCAGGCAGATGTGTCCCAGGGACACATGCAAAGAGGCTCCTGCCCGGGACACAGGCTGCCCACTGCCCCTGCCCCAGATCGGGGGCCACCAATCAGCCCTGTCGGAGTCCCCTGCCTCTAGAGGGAGTATTGGACCAACACTTGTAGAAAACGGTGTCCTCGTGGGCAACTCATTGGAGGGACACAAATAAATCTTTGCCGTCTTTCTGCGGAAGCTTAGGAGCGTTCACACCTAAGCGTCTTACAAGGTCAGCTGTTTAGCTAAACATGAGCTCATGATCTAAATTTACACAATAATGAAGAAATCAGCTACGAGGGGAGACAATCAGTAAAGACTATCAATACCAGAATTAGATTCCCAAGGCCATCCATCAATTGTTGGAATAATCAGGTGCAAGGCAGAATATATACATAAAACTGGAACTGAAACAAGGAACAAGGATGTTTTCAAAGACTGGTAGGATCTCTAAGACATTTTTAAAGTACATGTCATTGATAAAGCTAAATACTCAAAGGTTGTGTAATACAACAGATTAAGCATTGAGAAGAGTGAAATTATGCTGTTTTGAAAACTATGGCAGGTGAGATTTTCTGCCTAATTATATAAGAAGATTTCTCTAAAAATACACATTATTTCAATGACTTATTGGCTGTGAAATAAGTTAAGGGTATTTCAAATGGCTTGTCTGCAAAGAAAGGTGAGATGTAGGGAATCACAGAAAGTCGAGGGGAAAATAGGTCAATATATACATTGCTATATGGTGAACTAAACCTTAGGCCAGGAACAATGGAGAGGACCTGACCCTTAGAAACTTACAAGTAAGCTGGAATCTTCAAAAGTTCAAATCTTTATAAGTAAAATATTTATTAAAATGAATAACCAAGTGTTTTAATTGACATCAGAAGATCAAAACAATAAACCCTGAGAACATAGAAAAAAGATAAATAAAGATATGAGCAGAACTTGATACAACAGAAAACGTATAAAATTGAGGTGATTTAGTAAGTCCAAAGAATCTTCTTTGAAAAGATTGAAAAGACACACTTTGATTAAGGAAAACAAAAATATAAGTATAGAATATACAGAAAGAATCAGGACAATGTTATAGCAGAAAACATATGAAATGCCAGTATATTTGAACATTTCTGTAAAGTGGACCATTTCCTAGCTCCTAAAGTTTACCAAACCTGACACAAGAGGAAATCATTTAAGGTCATCATGTCTGCCCTTGGCATTCTCGGAACGCCCTGGCCTCAGGATGCAGCCTCTGTAGTCCATGGTAACCTGCGGAGAGGGGGCGGGGCTGAGGGTGGTTGGAACTCTGCCCTCACTGAAGGAGTGGGTGTGGCCATCTCTGCTGTGACTGAACAAAGGGCAGGGGAGCAGGGGGCCAAGTGCAGGGCCCTCAGAGCATGGCAGGTCCAGTGGGGTGTCACAAGCATTTAGGCCCAGGCCAAAGGGCGCCTTCTTTGTCTGCACAGCTGCCCAAACTCTCACCTTTCCACTCAGGCCGACCTCTTACTTGAAGTGTGTGTGGAACCTGTCCTCACAGTACACCTCGCTGCACAGCTAACCATAGGTCTGGGCATCGTAGCTTCCTGCCAGGTGACCGAAGTTCGCAGGCAGATGTGTCCCAGGGACACATGCAAAGAGGCTCCTGCCCGGGCCACAGGCTGCCCACTGCCCCTGCCCCAGATCGGGGGCCGCCAATCAGCCCTGTCGGAGTCCCCTGCCTCTAGAGGGAGTATTGGACCAACACTTGTAGAAAACGGTGTCCTCGTGGGCAACTCATTGGAGGGACACAAATAAATCTTTGCCGTCTTTCTGTGGAAGCTTACGAGCGTTCACACCTAAGCGTCTTACAAGGTCAGCTGTTTAGCTAAACATGAGCTCATGATCTAAATTTACACAATAATGAAAAAATCAGCTACGAGGGGAGACAATCAGTAAAGACTATCAATACCAGAATTAGATTCCCAAGGCCATCCATCAATTGTTGGAATAATCAGGTGCAAGGCAGAATATATACATAAAACTGGAACTGAAACAAGGAACAAGGATGTTTTTAAAGACTGGTAGGTTCTCTAAAACATTTTTAAAGTACATGTCATTGATAAAGCTAAATACTCAAAGGTTGTGTAATACAACAGATTAAGCATTGAGAAGAGTGAAATTATGCTATTTTGAAAACTATGGCAGGTGAGATTTTCTGCCTAATTATATAAGAAGATTTCTCTAAAAATACACATTATTTCAATGACTTATTGGCTGTGAAATAAGTTAAGGGTATTTCAAATGGCTTGTCTGCAAAGAAAGGTGAGATGTAGGGATTCACCGAAAGTCGAGGGGAAAATAGGTCAATATATACATTGCTATATGGTGAACTAAACCTTAGGCCAGAAACAATGGAGAGGACCTGACCCTTAGAAACTTACAAGAAAGCTGGAATCTTTAAAAGTTCAAATCTTTATAAGTAAAATATTTATTCAAATGAATAACCAAGTGTTTTAATTGACATCAGAAGATCAAAACAATAAACCCTGAGAACATAGAAAAAAGATAAATAAAGATATGAGCAGAACTTAATACAACAGAAAACGTTTAAAATTCAGGTGATTTAGTAAGTCCAAAGAATCTTCTTTGAAAAGATTGAAAAGACACACTTTGATTAAGGAAAACAAAAACATAAGTAAAGAATATACAGAAAGAATCAGGACAATGTTATAGCAGAGAATATATGAAATGCCAGTAAATTTGAACATTTCTGTAAAGTGGACCATTTCCTAGCTCCTAAAGTTTACCAAACCTGACACAAGAGGAAATCATTTAAGGTCATCATGTCTGCTCTTGGCATACTCGGAACGCCCTGGCCTCAAGATGCAGCCTCTGTAGTCCATGGTAACCTGTGGAGAGGGGCCGGGGCAGAGGGTGGTTGGAACTCTGGCCTCACTGAAGGAGTGGGTGTGGCCATCTCTGCTGTGACTGAACAAAGGGCAGGGGAGCAGGGGGCCCAGGGCAGTGCCCTCAGAGCACGGCAGGTCCAGTTGTGTGTCACAACCATTTAGGCCCAGGCCAAAGGGCGCCTTCTTTGTCTGCACAGCTGCCCAAACTCTCACCTTTCCACTCAGGCCGACCTCTTTCTTGAAGCGTGTGTGGAACCTGTCCTCACAGTACACCTCGCTGCAAAGCTAACCATAGGACTGGGCATCGTAGCTTCCTGCCAGGTGACCGAAGTTCGCAGGCAGATGTGTCCCAGGGACACATGCAAAGAGGCTCCTGCCCGGGCCATAGGTTGCCCACTGCCCCTGCCCCAGATCGGGGGCCGCCAATCAGCCGTGTCGGAATCCCCTGCCTCTAGAGGGAGTATTGGACCAACACTTGTAGAAAACGGTGTCCTCGTGGGCAACTCATTGGAGGGACACAAATAAATTTTGCCGACTTTCTCCTGAAGCTTGCGACCGTACACACCTAAGTGTCTTACAATGTCAGCTGTTTAGCTAAACATGAGATCATGATCTAAATTTACACAATAATGAAAAAATCAGCTACGAGGGGAGACAATCAGTAAAGAGTATCAATACCAGAATTAGATTCCCAAGGCCATCCATCAATTGTTAGAATAATCAGGTGCAAGGCAGAATATATACATAAAACTGGAACTGAAACAAGGAACAAGGATGTTTTCAAAGACTGGTAGGATCTCTAAAACATTTTTAAAGTACATGTCATTGATAAAGCTAAATACTCAAAGGTTGTGTAATACAACAGATTAAGCATTGAGAAGAGTGAAATTATGCTGTTTTGAAAACTATGGCAGGTGAGATTTTCTGCCTAATTATAGAAGAAGATTTCTCTAAAAATACACATTATTTCAATGACTTATTGGCTGTGAAATAAGTTAAGGGTATTTCAAATGGCTTGTCTGCAAAGAAAGGTGAGATGTAGGGAATCACAGAAAGTCGAGGGGAAAATAGGTCAATATATACATTGCTATATGGTGAACTAAACCTTAGGCCAGCAACAATGGAGAGGACCGGACCCTTAGAAACTTACAAGTAAGCTGGAATCTTCAAAAGTTCAAATTTTTATAAGTAAAATATTAATTATAATGAATAACCAAGTGTTTTAATTGACATCAGAAGATCAAAACAATAAACCCTGAGAACATAGAAAAAAGATAAATAAAGATATGAGCAGAACTTAATACAACAGAAAACGTATAAAATTCAGGTGATTTAGTAAGTCCAAAGAATCTTCTTTGAAAAGATTGAAAGGACACACTTTGAGTAAGGAAAACAAAAACATAAGTAAAGAATATACAGAAAGAATCAGGACAATGTTATAGCAGAGAATATATGAAATGCCAGTAAATTTGAACATTTCTGTAAAGTGGACCATTTCCTAGATCCTAAAGTTTACCAAACCTGACACAAGAGGAAATCATTTAAGGTCATCATGTCTGCCCTTGGCATTCTCGGAACGCCCTGGCCTCAGGATGCAGCCTCTGTAGTCCATGGTAACCTGCGGAGAGGGGGCGTGGCTGAGGGTGGTTGGAACTCTGGCCTCACTGAAGGAGTGGGTGTGGCCATCTCTGCTGTGACTGAACAAAGGGCAGGGGAGCAGGGGGCCCAGGGCAGGGCCCTCAGAGCACGGCAGGTCCAGTGGGGTGTCACAAGCATTTAGGCCCAGGCCAAAGGGCGCCTTCTTTGTCTGCACAGCTGCCCAAACTCTCACCTTTCCACTCAGGCCGACCTCTTACTTGAAGTGTGTGTGGAACCTGTCCTCACAGTACACCGCGCTGCACAGCTAACCATAGGTCTGGGCATCGTAGCTTCCTGCCAGGTGACCGAAGTTCGCAGGCAGATGTGTCCCAGGGACACATGAAAAGAGGCTCCAGTCCGGGCCACAGGCTGCCCACTGCCCCTGCCCCAGATCGGGGGCCGCCAATCAGCCCTGTCGGAGTCCCCTTCCACTAGAGGGAGTATTGGACCAACACTTGTAGAAAACGGTGTCCTCATGGGCAACTCATTGGAGGGACACAAATAAATTTTGCTGACTTTCTCCTGAAGCTTACGAGCGTTCACACCTAAGCGTCTTACAAGGTCAGCTGTTTAGCTAAACATGAGCTCATGATCTAAATTTACACAATAATGAAAAAATCAGCTACGAGGGGAGACAATCAGTAAAGACTATCAATACCAGAATTAGATTCCCAAGGCCATCCATCAATTGTTGGGATAATCAGGTGCAAGGCAGAATATATACATAAAACTGGAACTGAAACAAGGAACAAGGATGTTTTTAAAGACTGGTAGGATCTCTAAAACATTTTTAAAGTACATGTCATTGATAAAGCTAAATACTCAAAGGTTGTGTAATACAACAGATTAAGCATTGAGAAGAGTGAAATTATGCTGTTTTGAAAACTATGGCAGGTGAGATTTTCTGCCTAATTATATAAGAAGATTTCTCTAAAAATACACATTATTTCAATGACTTATTGGCTGTGAAATAAGTTAAGGGTATTTCAAATGGCTTGTCTGCAAAGAAAGGTGAGATGTAGGGAATCACCGAAAGTCGAGGGGAAAATAGGTCAATATATACATTGCTATATGGTGAACTAAACCTTAGGCCAGCAACAATGGAGAGGACCTGACCCTTAGAAACTTACAAGAAAGCTGGAATCTTCAAAAGTTCAAATCTTTATAAGTAAAATATTTATTAAAATGAATAACCAAGTGTTTTAATTGACATCAGAAGATCAAAACAATAAACCCTGAGAACATAGAAAAAAGATAAATAAAGATATGAGCAGAACTTAATACAACCGAAAACGTATAAAATTGAGGTGATTTAGTAAGTCCAAAGAATCTTCTTTGAAAAGATTGAAAAGACACACTTTGATTAAGGAAAACAAAAACATAAGTAAAGAATATACAGAAAGAATCAGGACAATGTTATAGCAGAGAATATATGAAATGCCAGTAAATTTGAACATTTCTGTAAAGTGGACCATTTCCTAGCTCCTAAAGTTTACCAAACCTGACACAAGAGGAAATCATTTAAGGTCATCATGTCTGCCCTTGGCATTCTCGGAATGCCCTGGCCTCAGGATGCAGCCTCTGTAGTCCATGGTAACCTGCTGAGAGGGGGCGGAGCTGAGGTTGGTTGGAACTCTGCACTCACTGAAGGAGTGGGTGTGGCCATTTCTGCTGTGACTGGACAAAGGGCAGGGGAGCAGGGGGCCCAGGGCAGGGCCCTCAGAGCACGGCAGGTCCAGTGGGGTGTCACAAGCATTTAGGCCCAGGCCAAAGGGCGCCTTCTTTGTCTGCACAGCTGCCCAAACTCTCACCTTTCCACTCAGGCCGACCTCTTACTTGAAGTGTGTGTGGAACCTGTCCTCACAGTACACCTCGCTGCACAGCTAACCATAGGTCTGGGCATCGTAGCTTCCTGCCAGGTGACCGAAGTTCGCAGGCAGATGTGTCCCAGGGACACATGAAAAGAGGCTCCAGTCCGGGCCAAAGGCTGCCCACTGCCCCTGCCCCAGATCGGGGGCCGCCAATCAGCCCTTTCGGAGTCCCCTTCCTCTAGAGGGAGTATTGGACCAACACTTGTAGAAAACGGTGTCCTCATGGGCAACACATTGGAGGGACACAAATAAATTTTGCTGAATTTCTCCTGAAGCTTACGAGTGTTCACACCTAAGCGTCTTACAAGGTCAGCTGTTTAGCTAAACATGAGCTCATGATCTAAATTTACACAATAATGAAGAAATCAGCTACGAGGGGAGACAATCAGTAAAGAGTATCAATACCAGAATTAGATTCCCAAGGCCATCTATCAATTGTTGGAATAATCAGGTTCAAGGCAGAATATATACATAAAACTGGAACTGAAACAAGGAACAAGGATGTTTTTAAAGACTGGTAGGATCTCTAAAACATTTTTAAAGTTCATGTCATTGATAAAGCTAAATACTCAAAGGTTGTGTAATACAACAGATTAAGCATTGAGAAGAGTGAAATTATGCTATTTTGAAAACTATGGCAGGTGAGATTTTCTGCCTAATTATATAAGAAGATTTCTCTAAAAATACACATTATTTCAATGACTTATTGGCTGTGAAATAAGTTAAGGGTACTTCAAATGGCTTGTCTGCAAAGAAAGGTGAGATGTAGGGAATCACAGAAAGTCGAGGGGAAAATAGGTCAATATATACATTGCTATATGGTGAACTAAACCTTAGGCCAGCAACAATGGAGAGGACCTGACCCTTAGAAACTTACAAGTAAGCTGGAATCTTCAAAAGTTCAAATCTTTATAAGTAAAATATTTATTAAAATGAATAACCAAGTGTTTTAATTGACATCAGAAGATCAAAACAATAAACCCTGAGAACATAGAAAAAAGATAAATAAAGATATGAGCAGAACTTAATACAACAGAAAACGTATAAAATTCAGGTGATTTAGTAAGTCCAAAGAATCTTCTTTGAAAATATTGAAAAGACACACTTTGATTAAGGAAAACAAAAAACATAAGTATAGAATATACAGAAAGAATCAGGACAATGTTATAGCAGAGAATATATGAAATGCCAGTAAATTTGAACATTTCTGTAAAGTGGACCATTTCCTAGATCCTAAAGTTTACCAAACCTGACACAAGAGGAAATCATTTAAGGTCATCATGTCTGCCCTTGGCATTCTCGGAACGCCCTGGCCTCAGGATGCAGCCTCTGTAGTCCATGGTAACCTGCGGAGAGGGGTCGGGGCTGAGGGTGGTTGGAACTCTGGCCTCACTGAAGGAGTGGGTGTGGCCATCTCTGCTGTGACTGAACAAAGGGCAGGGGAGCAGGGGGCCCAGGGCAGTGCCCTTAGAGCACGGCAGGTCCAGTGGGGTGTCACAAGAATTTAGGCCCAGGCCAAAGGGCGCCTTCTTTGTCTGCACAGCTGCCCAAACTCTCACCTTTCCACTCAGGCCGACCTCTTTCTTGAAGTGTGTGTGGAACCTGTCCTCACAGTACACCTCGCTGCACAGCTAACCATAGGACTGGGCATCGTAGCTTCCTGCCAGGTGACCGAAGTTCGCAGGCAGATGTGTCCCAGGGACACATGCAAAGAGGCTCCTGCCCGGGCCATAGGCTGCCCACTGCCCCTGCCCCAGATCGGGGGCCGCCAATCAGCCGTGTCGGAATCCCCTGCCTCTAGAGGGAGTATTGGACCAACACTTGTAGAAAACGGTGTCCTCGTGGGCAACTCATTGGAGGGACACAAATAAATTTTGCCGACTTTCTCCTGAAGCTTGCGACCGTACACACCTAAGCGTCTTACAATGTCAGCTGTTTAGCTAAACATGAGATCATGATCTAAATTTACACAATAATGAAAAAATCAGCTACGAGGGGAGACAATCAGTAAAGAGTATCAATACCAGAATTAGATTCCCAAGGCCATCCATCAATTGTTGGAATAATCAGGTGCAAGGCAGAATATATACATAAAACTGGAACTGAAACAAGGAACAAGGATGTTTTCAAAGACTGGTAGGATCTCTAAAACATTTTTAAAGTACATGTCATTGATAAAGCTAAATACTCAAAGGTTGTGTAATACAACAGATTAAGCATTGAGAAGAGTGAAATTATGCTGTTTTGAAAACTATGGCAGGTGAGATTTTCTGCCTAATTATATAAGAAGATTTCTCTAAAAATACACATTATTTCAATGACTTATTGGCTGTGAAATAAGTTAAGGGTATTTCAAATGGCTTGTCTGCAAAGAAAGGTGAGATGTAGGGAATCACCGAAAGTCGAGGGGAAAATAGGTCAATATATACATTGCTATATGGTGAACTAAACATTAGGCCAGCAACAATGGAGAGGACCGGACCCTTAGAAACTTACAAGTAAGCTGGAATCTTCAAAAGTTCAAATCTTTATAAGTAAAATATTAATTATAATGAATAACCAAGTGTTTTAATTGACATCAGAAGATCAAAACAATAAACCCTGAGAACATAGAAAAAAGATAAATAAAGATATGAGCAGAACTTAATACAACCGAAAACGTATAAAATTCAGGTGATTTAGTAAGTCCAAAGAATCTTCTTTGAAAAGATTGAAAAGACACACTTTGATTAAGGAAAACAAAAACATAAGTATAGAATATACAGAAAGAATCAGGACAATGTTATAGTAGAGAATATATGAAATGCCAGTAAATTTGAATATTTCTGTAAAGTGGACCATTTCCTAGATCCTAAAGTTTACCAAACCTGACACAAGAGGAAATCATTTAAGGTCATCATGTCTGCCCTTGGCATTCTCGGAACGCCCTGGCCTCAGGATGCAGCCTATGTAGTCCATGGTAACCTGCGGAGAGGGGGCGTGGCTGAGGGTGGTTGGAACTCTGGCCTCACTGAAGGAGTGGGTGTGGCCATCTCTGCTGTGACTGAACAAAGGGCAGGGGAGCAGGGGGCCCAGGGCAGGGCCCTCAGAGCACGGCAGGTCCAGTGGGGTGTCACAAGCATTTAGGCCCAGGCCAAAGGGCGCCTTCTTTGTCTGCACAGCTGCCCAAACTCTCACCTTTCCGCTCAGGCCGACCTCTTACTTGAAGTGTGTGTGGAACCTGTCCTCACAGTACACCGCGCTGCACAGCTAACCATAGGTCTGGGCATCGTAGCTTCCTGCCAGGTGACCGAAGTTCGCAGGCAGATGTGTCCCAGGGACACATGAAAAGAGGCTCCAGTCCGGGCCACAGGCTGCCCACTGCCCCTGCCCCAGATCGGGGGCCGCCAATCAGCCCTGTCGGAGTCCCCTTCCACTAGAGGGAGTATTGGACCAACACTTGTAGAAAACGGTGTCCTCATGGGCAACACATTGGAGGGACACAAATAAATTTTGCTGACTTTCTCCTGAAGCTTACGAGTGTTCACACCTACGCGTATTACAAGGTCAGCTGTTTAGCTAAACATGAGCTCATGATCTAAATTTACACAATAATGAATAAATCAGCTACGAGGGGAGACAATCAGTAAAGAGTATCAATACCAGAATTAGATTCCCAAGGCCATCTATCAATTGTTGGAATAATCAGGTTCAAGGCAGAATATATACATAAAACTGGAACTGAAACAAGGAACAAGGATGTTTTTAAAGACTGGTAGGATCTCTAAAACATTTTTAAACTACATGTCATTGATAAAGCTAAATACTCAAAGGTTGTGTAATACAACAGATTAAGCATTGAGAAGAGTGAAATTATGCTGTTTTGAAAACTATGGCAGGTGAGATTTTCTGCCTAATTATATAAGAAGATTTCTCTAAAAATACACATTATTTCAATGACTTATTGGCTGTGAAATAAGTTAAGGGTATTTCAAATGGCTTGTCTGCAAAGAAAGGTGAGATGTAGGGAATCACCGAAAGTCGAGGGGAAAATAGGTCAATATATACATTGCTATATGGTGAACTAAACCTTAGGCCAGCAACAATGGAGAGGACCTGACCCTTAGAAACTTACAAGAAAGCTGGAATCTTCAAAAGTTCAAATCTTTATAAGTAAAATATTAATTAAAATGAATAACCAAGTGTTTTAATTGACATCAGAAGATCAAAACAATAAACCCTGAGAACATAGTAAAAAGATAAATAAAGATATGAGCAGAACTTATTACAACCGAAAACGTATAAAATTGAGGTCATTTAGTAAGTCCAAAGAATCTTCTTTGAAAAGATTGAAAAGACACACTTTGAGTAAGGAAAACAAAAACATAAGTAAAGAATATACAGAAAGAATCAGGACAATGTTATAGCAGAGAATATATGAAATGCAAGTAAATTTGAACATTTCTGTAAAGTGGACCATTTCCTAGCTCCTAAAGTTTACCAAACCTGACACAAGAGGAAATCATTTAAGGTCATCATGTCTGCCCTTGGCATTCTCGGAACGCCCTGGCCTCAGGATGCAGCCTCTGTAGTCCATGGTAACCTGCTGAGAGGGGGCGGAGCTGAGGTTGGTTGGAACTCTGCACTCACTGAAGGAGTGGCTGTGTCCATTTCTGCTGTGACTGAACAAAGGGCAGGGGAGCAGGTGGCCCAGGGCAGGGCCCTCAGAGCACGGCAGGTCCAGTGGGGTGTCACAAGCATTTAGGCCCAGGCCAAAGGGCGCCTTCTTTGTCTGCACAGCTGCCCAAACTCTCACCTTTCCACTCAGGCCGACCTCTTACTTGAAGTGTGTGTGGAACCTGTCCTCACAGTACACCTCGCTGCACAGCTAACCATAGGTCTGGGCATCGTAGCTTCCTGCCAGGTGACCGAAGTTCGCAGGCAGATGTGTCCCAGGGACACATGAAAAGAGGCTCCAGTCCGGGCCACAGGCTGCCCACTGCCCCTGCCCCAGATCGGGGGCCGCCAATCAGCCCTTTCGGAGTCCCCTTCCTCTAGAGGGAGTATTGGACCAACACTTGTAGAAAACGGTGTCCTCATGGGCAACACATTGGAGGGACACAAATAAATTTTGCTGACTTTCTCCTGAAGCTTACGAGCGTTCACACCTAAGCGTCTTACAAGGTCAGCTGTTTAGCTAAACATGAGCTCATGATCTAAATTTACACAATAATGAAGAAATCAGCTACGAGGGGAGACAATCAGTAAAGAGTATCAATACCAGAATTAGATTCCCAAGGCCATCTATCAATTGTTGGAATAATCAGGTTCAAGGCAGAATATATACATAAAACTGGAACTGAAACAAGGAACAAGGATGTTTTTAAAGACTGGTAGGATCTCTAAAACATTTTTAAAGTTCATGTCATTGATAAAGCTAAATACTCAAAGGTTGTGTAATACAACAGATTAAGCATTGAGAAGAGTGAAATTATGCTATTTTGAAAACTAGAGCAGGTGAGATTTTCTGCCTAATTATATAAGAAGATTTCTCTAAAAATACACATTATTTCAATGACTTATTGGCTGTGAAATAAGTTAAGGGTACTTCAAATGGCTTGTCTGCAAAGAAAGGTGAGATGTAGGGAATCACAGAAAGTCGAGGGGAAAATAGGTCAATATATACATTGCTATATGGTGAACTAAACCTTAGGCCAGCAACAATGGAGAGGACCTGACCCTTAGAAACTTACAAGTAAGCTGGAATCTTCAAAAGTTCAAATCTTTATAAGTAAAATATTTATTAAAATGAATAACCAAGTGTTTTAATTGACATCAGAAGATCAAAACAATAAACCCTGAGAACATAGAAAAAAGATAAATAAAGATATGAGCAGAACTTAATACAACAGAAAACGTATAAAATTCAGGTGATTTAGTAAGTCCAAAGAATCTTCTTTGAAAAGATTGAAAAGACACACTTTGATTAAGGAAAACAAAAAACATAAGTATAGAATATACAGAAAGAATCAGGACAATGTTATAGCAGAGAATATATGAAATGCCAGTAAATTTGAACATTTCTGTAAAGTGGACCATTTCCTAGATCCTAAAGTTTACCAAACCTGACACAAGAGGAAATCATTTAAGGTCATCATGTCTGCCCTTGGCATTCTCGGAACGCCCTGGCCTCAGGATGCAGCCTCTGTAGTCCATGGTAACCTGCGGAGAGGGGTCGGGGCTGAGGGTGGTTGGAACTCTGGCCTCACTGAAGGAGTGGGTGTGGCCATCTCTGCTGTGACTGAACAAAGGGCAGGGGAGCAGGGGGCCCAGGGCAGGGCCCTCAGAGCACGGCAGGTCCAGTGGGGTGTCACAAGCATTTAGGCCCAGGCCAAAGGGCGCCTTCTTTGTCTGCACAGCTGCCCAAACTCTCACCTTTCCACTCAGGCCGACCTCTTACTTGAAGTGTGTGTGGAACCTGTCCTCACAGTACACCTCGCTGCACAGCTAACCATAGGTCTGGGCATCGTAGCTTCCTGCCAGGTGACCGAAGTTCGCAGGCAGATGTGTCCCAGGGACACATGCAAAGAGGATCCTGCCCGGGCCACAGGCTGCCCACTGCCCCTGCCCCAGATCGGGGGCCGCCAATCAGCCGTGTCGTAGTCCCCTGCCTCTAGAGGTAGTATTGGACCAACACTTGTAGAAAACGGTGTCCTCGTGGGCAACTCATTGGAGGGACAAAAATAAATTTTGCCGACTTTCTCCTGAAGCTTGCGAGCGTACACAACTAAGCGTCTTACAAGGTCAGCTGTTTAGCTAAACATGAGCTCATGATCTAAATTTACACAACAATGAAAAAATCAGCTACGAGGGGAGACAATCAGTAAAGAGTATCAATACCAGAATTAGATTCCCAAGGCCATCCATCAATTGTTGGAATAATCAGGTGCAAGGCAGAATATATACATAAAACTGGAACTGAAAAAAGGAACAAGGATGTTTTCAAAGACTGGTAGGATCTCTAAAACATTTTTAAAGTACATGTCATTGATAAAGCTAAATACTCAAAGGTTGTGTAATACAACAGATTAAGCATTGAGAAGAGTGAAATTATGCTATTTTGAAAACTATGGCAGGTGAGATTTTCTGCCTAATTATATAAGAAGATTTCTCTAAAAATACACATTATTTCAATGACTTATTGGCTGTGAAATAAGTTAAGGGTATTTCAAATGGCTTGTCTGCAAAGAAAAGTGAGATGTAGGGATTCACCGAAAGTCGAGGGGAAAATAGGTCAATATATACATTGCTATATGGTGAACTAAACCTTAGGCCAGAAACAATGGAGAGGACCTGACCCTTAGAAACTTACAAGAAAGCTGGAATCTTCAAAAGTTCAAATCTTTATAAGTAAAATATTTATTCAAATGAATAACCAAGTGTTTTAATTGACATCAGAAGATCAAAACAATAAACCCTGAGAACATAGAAAAAAGATAAATAAAGATATGAGCAGAACTTAATACAACAGAAAACGTTTAAAATTCAGGTGATTTAGTAAGTCCAAAGAATCTTCTTTGAAAAGATTGAAAAGACACACTTTGATTAAGGAAAACAAAAACATAAGTAAAGAATATACAGAAAGAATCAGGACAATGTTATAGCAGAGAATATATGAAATGCCAGTAAATTTGAACATTTCTGTAAAGTGGACCATTTCCTAGCTCCTAAAGTTTACCAAACCTGACACAAGAGGAAATCATTTAAGGTCATCATGTCTGCTCTTGGCATACTCGGAACGCCCTGGCCTAAAGATGCAGCCTCTGTAGTCCATGGTAACCTGTGGAGAGGGGCCGGGGCAGAGGGTGGTTGGAACTCTGGCCTCACTGAAGGAGTGGGTGTGGCCATCTCTGCTGTGACTGAACAAAGGGCAGGGGAGCAGGGGGCCCAGGGCAGTGCCCTCAGAGCACGGCAGGTCCAGTTGTGTGTCACAAGCATTTAGGCCCAGGCCAAAGGGTGCCTTCTTTGTCTGCACAGCTGCCCAAACTCTCACCTTTCCACTCAGGCCGACCTCTTTCTTGAAGCGTGTGTGGAACCTGTCCTCACAGTACACCTCGCTGCAAAGCTAACCATAGGACTGGGCATCGTAGCTTCCTGCCAGGTGACCGAAGTTCGCAGGCAGATGTGTCCCAGGGACACATGCAAAGAGGCTCCTGCCCGGGCCATAGGTTGCCCACTGCCCCTGCCCCAGATCGGGGGCCGCCAATCAGCCGTGTCGGAATCCCCTGCCTCTAGAGGGAGTATTGGACCAACACTTGTAGAAAACGGTGTCCTCGTGGGCAACTCATTGGAGGGACACAAATAAATTTTGCCGACTTTCTCCTGAAGCTTGCGACCGTACACACCTAAGTGTCTTACAATGTCAGCTGTTTAGCTAAACATGAGATCATGATCTAAATTTACACAATAATGAAAAAATCAGCTACGAGGGGAGACAATCAGTAAAGAGTATCAATACCAGAATTAGATTCCCAAGGCCATCCATCAATTGTTAGAATAATCAGGTGCAAGGCAGAATATATACATAAAACTGGAACTGAAACAAGGAACAAGGATGTTTTCAAAGACTGGTAGGATCTCTAAAACATTTTTAAAGTACATGTCATTGATAAAGCTAAATACTCAAAGGTTGTGTAATACAACAGATTAAGCATTGAGAAGAGTGAAATTATGCTGTTTTGAAAACTATGGCAGGTGAGATTTTCTGCCTAATTATAGAAGAAGATTTCTCTAAAAATACACATTATTTCAATGACTTATTGGCTGTGAAATAAGTTAAGGGTATTTCAAATGGCTTGTCTGCAAAGAAAGGTGAGATGTAGGGAATCACAGAAAGTCGAGGGGAAAATAGGTCAATATATACATTGCTATATGGTGAACTAAACCTTAGGCCAGCAACAATGGAGAGGACCGGACCCTTAGAAACTTACAAGTAAGCTGGAATCTTCAAAAGTTCAAATCTTTATAAGTAAAATATTAATTATAATGAATAACCAAGTGTTTTAATTGACATCAGAAGATCAAAACAATAAACCCTGAGAACATAGAAAAAAGATAAATAAAGATATGAGCAGAACTTAATACAACAGAAAACGTATAAAATTCAGGTGATTTAGTAAGTCCAAAGAATCTTCTTTGAAAAGATTGAAAAGACACACTTTGATTAAGGAAAACAAAAACATAAGTAAAGAATATACAGAAAGAATCAGGACAATGTTATAGCAGAGAATATATGAAATGCCAGTAAATTTGAACATTTCTGTAAAGTGGACCATTTCCTAGATCCTAAAGTTTACCAAACCTGACACAAGAGGAAATCATTTAAGGTCATCATGTCTGCCCTTGGCATTCTCGGAACGCCCTGGCCTCAGGATGCAGCCTCTGTAGTCCATGGTAACCTGCGGAGAGGGGGCGTGGCTGAGGGTGGTTGGAACTCTGGCCTCACTGAAGGAGTGGGTGTGGCCATTTCTGCTGTGACTGAACAAAGGGCAGGGGAGCAGGGGGCCCAGGGCAGGGCCCTCAGAGCACGGCAGGTCCAGTGGGGTGTCACAAGCATTTAGGCCCAGGCCAAAGGGCGCCTTCTTTGTCTGCACAGCTGCCCAAACTCTCACCTTTCCACTCAGGCCGACCTCTTACTTGAAGTGTGTGTGGAACCTGTCCTCACAGTACACCGCGCTGCACAGCTAACCATAGGTCTGGGCATCGTAGCTTCCTGCCAGGTGACCGAAGTTCGCAGGCAGATGTGTCCCAGGGACACATGAAAAGAGGCTCCAGTCCGGGCCACAGGCTGCCCACTGCCCCTGCCCCAGATCGGGGGCCGCCAATCAGCCCTGTCGGAGTCCCCTTCCACTAGAGGGAGTATTGGACCAACACTTGTAGAAAACGGTGTCCTCATGGGCAACTCATTGGAGGGACACAAATAATCTTTGCCGTCTTTCTGCGGAAGCTTACGAGCGTTCACACCTAAGCGTCTTACAAGGTCAGCTGTTTAGCTAAACATGAGCTCATGATCTAAATTTACACAATAATGAAAAAATCAGCTACGAGGGGAGACAATCAGTAAAGACTATCAATACCAGAATTAGATTCCCAAGGCCATCCATCAATTGTTGGAATAATCAGGTGCAAGGCAGAATATATACATAAAACTGGAACTGAAACAAGGAACAAGGATGTTTTTAAAGACTGGTAGGATCTCTAAAACATTTTTAAAGTACATGTCATTGATAAAGCTAAATACTCAAAGGTTGTGTAATACAACAGATTAAGCATTGAGAAGAGTGAAATTATGCTGTTTTGAAAACTATGGCAGGTGAGATTTTCTGCCTAATTATATAAGAAGATTTCTCTAAAAATACACATTATTTCAATGACTTATTGGCTGTGAAATAAGTTAAGGGTATTTCAAATGGCTTGTCTGCAAAGAAAGGTGAGATGTAGGGAATCACCGAAAGTCGAGGGGAAAATAGGTCAATATATACATTGCTATATGGTGAACTAAACCTTAGGCCAGCAACAATGGAGAGGACCTGACCCTTAGAAACTTACAAGAAAGCTGGAATCTTCAAAAGTTCAAATCTTTATAAGTAAAATATTTATTAAAATGAATAACCAAGTGTTTTAATTGACATCAGAAGATCAAAACAATAAACCCTGAGAACATAGAAAAAAGATAAATAAAGATATGAGCAGAACTTAATACAACAGAAAACGTATAAAATTGAGGTCATTTAGTAAGTCCAAAGAATCTTCTTTGAAAAGATTGAAAAGACACACTTTGAGTAAGGAAAACAAAAACATAAGTAAAGAATATACAGAAAGAATCAGGACAATGTTATAGCAGAGAATATATGAAATGCAAGTAAATTTGAACATTTCTGTAAAGTGGACCATTTCCTAGCTCCTAAAGTTTACCAAACCTGACACAAGAGGAAATCATTTAAGGTCATCATGTCTGCCCTTGGCATTCTCGGAACGCCCTGGCCTCAGGATGCAGCCTCTGTAGTCCATGGTAACCTGCTGAGAGGGGGCGGAGCTGAGGTTGGTTGGAACTCTGCACTCACTGAAGGAGTGGGTGTGGCCATTTCTGCTGTGACTGAACAAAGGGCAGGGGAGCAGGTGGCCCAGGGCAGGGCCCTCAGAGCACGGCAGGTCCAGTGGGGTGTCACAAGCATTTAGGCCCAGGCCAAAGGGCGCCTTCTTTGTCTGCACAGCTGCCCAAACTCTCACCTTTCCACTCAGGCCGACCTCTTACTTGAAGTGTGTGTGGAACCTGTCCTCACAGTACACCTCGCTGCACAGCTAACCATAGGTCTGGGCATCGTAGCTTCCTGCCAGGTGACCGAAGTTCGCAGGCAGATGTGTCCCAGGGACACATGAAAAGAGGCTCCAGTCCGGGCCACAGGCTGCCCACTGCCCCTGCCCCAGATCGGGGGCCGCCAATCAGCCCTTTCGGAGTCCCCTTCCTCTAGAGGGAGTATTGGACCAACACTTGTAGAAAACGGTGTCCTCATGGGCAACACATTGGAGGGACACAAATAAATTTTGCTGACTTTCTCCTGAAGCTTACGAGCGTTCACACCTAAGCGTCTTACAAGGTCAGCTGTTTAGCTAAACATGAGCTCATGATCTAAATTTACACAATAATGAAGAAATCAGCTACGAGGGGAGACAATCAGTAAAGAGTATCAATACCAGAATTAGATTCCCAAGGCCATCTATCAATTGTTGGAATAATCAGGTTCAAGGCAGAATATATACATAAAACTGGAACTGAAACAAGGAACAAGGATGTTTTTAAAGACTGGTAGGATCTCTAAAACATTTTTAAAGTTCATGTCATTGATAAAGCTAAATACTCAAAGGTTGTGTAATACAACAGATTAAGCATTGAGAAGAGTGAAATTATGCTATTTTGAAAACTAGAGCAGGTGAGATTTTCTGCCTAATTATAGAAGAAGATTTCTCTAAAAATACACATTATTTCAATGACTTATTGGCTGTGAAATAAGTTAAGGGTACTTCAAATGGCTTGTCTGCAAAGAAAGGTGAGATGTAGGGAATCACAGAAAGTCGAGGGGAAAATAGGTCAATATATACATTGCTATATGGTGAACTAAACCTTAGGCCAGCAACAATGGAGAGGACCTGACCCTTAGAAACTTACAAGTAAGCTGGAATCTTCAAAAGTTCAAATCTTTATAAGTAAAATATTTATTAAAATGAATAACCAAGTGTTTTAATTGACATCAGAAGATCAAAACAATAAACCCTGAGAACATAGAAAAAAGATAAATAAAGATATGAGCAGAACTTAATACAACAGAAAACGTATAAAATTCAGGTGATTTAGTAAGTCCAAAGAATCTTCTTTGAAAAGATTGAAAAGACACACTTTGATTAAGGAAAACAAAAAACATAAGTATAGAATATACAGAAAGAATCAGGACAATGTTATAGCAGAGAATATATGAAATGCCAGTAAATTTGAACATTTCTGTAAAGTGGACCATTTCCTAGATCCTAAAGTTTACCAAACCTGACACAAGAGGAAATCATTTAAGGTCATCATGTCTGCCCTTGGCATTCTCGGAACGCCCTGGCCTCAGGATGCAGCCTCTGTAGTCCATGGTAACCTGCGGAGAGGGGTCGGGGCTGAGGGTGGTTGGAACTCTGGCCTCACTGAAGGAGTGGGTGTGGCCATCTCTGCTGTGACTGAACAAAGGGCAGGGGAGCAGGGGGCCCAGGGCAGGGCCCTCAGAGCACGGCAGGTCCAGTGGGGTGTCACAAGCATTTAGGCCCAGGCCAAAGGGCGCCTTCTTTGTCTGCACAGCTGCCCAAACTCTCACCTTTCCACTCAGGCCGACCTCTTACTTGAAGTGTGTGTGGAACCTGTCCTCACAGTACACCGCGCTGCACAGCTAACCATAGGTCTGGGCATCGTAGCTTCCTGCCAGGTGACCGAAGTTCGCAGGCAGATGTGTCCCAGGGACACATGAAAAGAGGCTCCAGTCCGGGCCACAGGCTGCCCACTGCCCCTGCCCCAGATCGGGGGCCGCCAATCAGCCCTGTCGGAGTCCCCTTCCACTAGAGGGAGTATTGGACCAACACTTGTAGAAAACGGTGTCCTCATGGGCAACTCATTGGAGGGACACAAATAAATTTTGCTGACTTTCTCCTGAAGCTTACGAGCGTTCACACCTAAGCGTCTTACAAGGTCAGCTGTTTAGCTAAACATGAGCTCATGATCTAAATTTACACAATAATGAAAAAATCAGCTACGAGGGGAGACAATCAGTAAAGACTATCAATACCAGAATTAGATTCCCAAGGCCATCCATCAATTGTTGGAATAATCAGGTGCAAGGCAGAATATATACATAAAACTGGAACTGAAACAAGGAACAAGGATGTTTTTAAAGACTGGTAGGATCTCTAAAACATTTTTAAAGTACATGTCATTGATAAAGCTAAATACTCAAAGGTTGTGTAATACAACAGATTAAGCATTGAGAAGAGTGAAATTATGCTGTTTTGAAAACTATGGCAGGTGAGATTTTCTGCCTAATTATATAAGAAGATTTCTCTAAAAATACACATTATTTCAATGACTTATTGGCTGTGAAATAATTTAAGGGTATTTCAAATGGCTTGTCTGCAAAGAAAGGTGAGATGTAGGGAATCACCGAAAGTCGAGGGGAAAATAGGTCAATATATACATTGCTATATGGTGAACTAAACCTTAGGCCAGCAACAATGGAGAGGACCTGACCCTTAGAAACTTACAAGAAAGCTGGAATCTTCAAAAGTTCAAATCTTTATAAGTAAAATATTTATTCAAATGAATAACCAAGTGTTTTAATTGACATCAGAAGATCAAAACAATAAACCCTGAGAACATAGAAAAAAGATAAATAAAGATATGAGCAGAACTTAATACAACAGAAAACGTATAAAATTGAGGTGATTTAGTAAGTCCAAAGAATCTTCTTTGAAAAGATTGAAAAGACACACTTTGATTAAGGAAAACAAAAACATAAGTAAAGAATATACAGAAAGAATCAGGACAATGTTATAGCAGAGAATATATGAAATGCCAGTAAATTTGAACATTTCTGTAAAGTGGACCATTTCCTAGCTCCTAAAGTTTACCAAACCTGACACAAGAGGAAATCATTTAAGGTCACCATGTCTGCCCTTGGCATTCTCGGAATGCCCTGGCCTCAGGATGCAGCCTCTGTAGTCCATGGTAACCTGCTGAGAGGGGGCGGAGCTGAGGTTGGTTGGAACTCTGCACTCACTGAAGGAGTGGGTGTGGCCATTTCTGCTGTGACTGAACAAAGGGCAGGGGAGCAGGGGGCCCAGGGCAGGGCCCTCAGAGCACGGCAGGTCCAGTGGGGTGTCACAAGCATTTAGGCCCAGGCCAAAGGGCGCCTTCTTTGTCTGCACAGCTGCCCAAACTCTCACCTTTCCACTCAGGCCGACCTCTTACTTGAAGTGTGTGTGGAACCTGTCCTCACAGTACACCTCGCTGCACAGCTAACCATAGGTCTGGGCATCGTAGCTTCCTGCCAGGTGACCGAAGTTCGCAGGCAGATGTGTCCCAGGGACACATGAAAAGAGGCTCCAGTCCGGGCCACAGGCTGCCCACTGCCCCTGCCCCAGATCGGGGGCCGCCAATCAGCCCTTTCGGAGTCCCCTTCCTCTAGAGGGAGTATTGGACCAACACTTGTAGAAAACGGTGTCCTCATGGGCAACACATTGGAGGGACACAAATAAATTTTGCTGACTTTCTCCTGAAGCTTACGAGTGTTCACACCTAAGCGTCTTACAAGGTCAGCTGTTTAGCTAAACATGAGCTCATGATCTAAATTTACACAATAATGAAGAAATCAGCTACGAGGGGAGACAATCAGTAAAGAGTATCAATACCAGAATTAGATTCCCAAGGCCATCTATCAATTGTTGGAATAATCAGGTTCAAGGCAGAATATATACATAAAACTGGAACTAAAACAAGGAACAAGGATGTTTTTAAAGACTGGTAGGATCTCTAAAACATTTTTAAAGTTCATGTCATTGATAAAGCTAAATACTCAAAGGTTGTGTAATACAACAGATTAAGCATTGAGAAGAGTGAAATTATGCTATTTTGAAAACTATGGCAGGTGAGATTTTCTGCCTAATTATATAAGAAGATTTCTCTAAAAATACACATTATTTCAATGACTTATTGGCTGTGAAATAAGTTAAGGGTACTGCAAATGGCTTGTCTGCAAAGAAAGGTGAGATGTAGGGAATCACAGAAAGTCGAGGGGAAAATAGGTCAATATATACATTGCTATATGGTGAACTAAACCTTAGGCCAGCAACAATGGAGAGGACCTGACCCTTAGAAACTTACAAGTAAGCTGGAATCTTCAAAAGTTCAAATCTTTATAAGTAAAATATTTATTAAAATGAATAACCAAGTGTTTTAATTGACATCAGAAGATCAAAACAATAAACCCTGAGAACATAGAAAAAAGATAAATAAAGATATGAGCAGAACTTAATACAACAGAAAACGTATAAAATTGAGGTGATTTAGTAAGTCCAAAGAATCTTCTTTGAAAAGATTGAAAAGACACACTTTGATTAAGGAAAACAAAAAACATAAGTATAGAATATACAGAAAGAATCAGGACAATGTTATAGCAGAGAATATATGAAATGCCAGTAAATTTGAACATTTCTGTAAAGTGGACCATTTCCTAGCTCCTAAAGTTTACCAAACCTGACACAAGAGGAAATCATTTAAGGTCATCATGTCTGCCCTTGGCATTGTCGGAACGCCCTGGCCTCAGGATGCAGCCTCTGTAGTCCATGGTAACCTGCGGAGAGGGGGCGGGGCTGAGGGTGGTTGGAACTCTGCCCTCACTGAAGGAGTGGGTGTGGCCATCTCTGCTGTGACTGAACAAAGGGCAGGGGAGCAGGGGGCCAAGTGCAGGGCCCTCAGAGCATGGCAGGTCCAGTGGGGTGTCACAAGCATTTAGGCCCAGGCCAAAGGGCGCCTTCTTTGTCTGCACAGCTGCCCAAACTCTCACCTTTCCACTCAGGCCGACCTCTTACTTGAAGTGTGTGTGGAACCTGTCCTCACAGTACACCTCGCTGCACAGCTAACCATAGGTCTGGGCATCGTAGCTTCCTGCCAGGTGACCGAAGTTCGCAGGCAGATGTGTCCCAGGGACACATGCAAAGAGGCTCCTGCCCGGGCCACAGGCTGCCCACTGCCCCTGGCCCAGATCGGGGGCCGCCAATCAGCCCTGTCGGAGTCCCCTGCCTCTAGAGGGAGTATTGGACCAACACTTGTAGAAAACGGTGTCCTCGTGGGCAACTCATTGGAGGGACACAAATAAATCTTTGCCGTCTTTCTGTGGAAGCTTACGAGCGTTCACACCTAAGCGTCTTACAAGGTCAGCTGTTTAGCTAAACATGAGCTCATGATCTAAATTTACACAATAATGAAAAAATCAGCTACGAGGGGAGACAATCAGTAAAGACTATCAATACCAGAATTAGATTCCCAAGGCCATCCATCAATTGTTGGAATAATCAGGTGCAAGGCAGAATATATACATAAAACTGGAACTGAAACAAGGAACAAGGATGTTTTTAAAGACTGGTAGGTTCTCTAAAACATTTTTAAAGTACATGTCATTGATAAAGCTAAATACTCAAAGGTTGTGTAATACAACAGATTAAGCATTGAGAAGAGTGAAATTATGCTATTTTGAAAACTATGGCAGGTGAGATTTTCTGCCTAATTATATAAGAAGATTTCTCTAAAAATACACATTATTTCAATGACTTATTGGCTGTGAAATAAGTTAAGGGTATTTCAAATGGCTTGTCTGCAAAGAAAGGTGAGATGTAGGGATTCACCGAAAGTCGAGGGGAAAATAGGTCAATATATACATTGCTATATGGTGAACTAAACCTTAGGCCAGAAACAATGGAGAGGACCTGACCCTTAGAAACTTACAAGAAAGCTGGAATCTTCAAAAGTTCAAATCTTTATAAGTAAAATATTTATTCAAATGAATAACCAAGTGTTTTAATTGACATCAGAAGATCAAAACAATAAACCCTGAGAACATAGAAAAAAGATAAATAAAGATATGAGCAGAACTTAATACAACAGAAAACGTTTAAAATTCAGGTGATTTAGTAAGTCCAAAGAATCTTCTTTGAAAAGATTGAAAAGACACACTTTGATTAAGGAAAACAAAAACATAAGTAAAGAATATACAGAAAGAATCAGGACAATGTTATAGCAGAGAATATATGAAATGCCAGTAAATTTGAACATTTCTGTAAAGTGGACCATTTCCTAGCTCCTAAAGTTTACCAAACCTGACACAAGAGGAAATCATTTAAGGTCATCATGTCTGCTCTTGGCATACTCGGAACGCCCTGGCCTCAAGATGCAGCCTCTGTAGTCCATGGTAACCTGTGGAAAGGGGCCGGGGCAGAGGGTGGTTGGAACTCTGGCCTCACTGAAGGAGTGGGTGTGGCCATCTCTGCTGTGACTGAACAAAGGGCAGGGGAGCAGGGGGCCCAGGGCAGTGCCCTCAGAGCACGGCAGGTCCAGTTGTGTGTCACAACCATTTAGGCCCAGGCCAAAGGGCGCCTTCTTTGTCTGCACAGCTGCCCAAACTCTCACCTTTCCACTCAGGCCGACCTCTTTCTTGAAGCGTGTGTGGAACCTGTCCTCACAGTACACCTCGCTGCAAAGCTAACCATAGGACTGGGCATCGTAGCTTCCTGCCAGGTGACCGAAGTTCGCAGGCAGATGTGTCCCAGGGACACATGCAAAGAGGCTCCTGCCCGGGCCATAGGTTGCCCACTGCCCCTGCCCCAGATCGGGGGCCGCCAATCAGCCGTGTCGGAATCCCCTGCCTCTAGAGGGAGTATTGGACCAACACTTGTAGAAAACGGTGTCCTCGTGGGCAACTCATTGGAGGGACACAAATAAATTTTGCCGACTTTCTCCTGAAGCTTGCGACCGTACACACCTAAGTGTCTTACAATGTCAGCTGTTTAGCTAAACATGAGATCATGATCTAAATTTACACAATAATGAAAAAATCAGCTACGAGGGGAGACAATCAGTAAAGAGTATCAATACCAGAATTAGATTCCCAAGGCCATCCATCAATTGTTAGAATAATCAGGTGCAAGGCAGAATATATACATAAAACTGGAACTGAAACAAGGAACAAGGATGTTTTCAAAGACTGGTAGGATCTCTAAAACATTTTTAAAGTACATGTCATTGATAAAGCTAAATACTCAAAGGTTGTGTAATACAACAGATTAAGCATTGAGAAGAGTGAAATTATGCTGTTTTGAAAACTATGGCAGGTGAGATTTTCTGCCTAATTATAGAAGAAGATTTCTCTAAAAATACACATTATTTCAATGACTTATTGGCTGTGAAATAAGTTAAGGGTATTTCAAATGGCTTGTCTGCAAAGAAAGGTGAGATGTAGGGAATCACAGAAAGTCGAGGGGAAAATAGGTCAATATATACATTGCTATATGGTGAACTAAACCTTAGGCCAGCAACAATGGAGAGGACCGGACCCTTAGAAACTTACAAGTAAGCTGGAATCTTCAAAAGTTCAAATCTTTATAAGTAAAATATTAATTATAATGAATAACCAAGTGTTTTAATTGACATCAGAAGATCAAAACAATAAACCCTGAGAACATAGAAAAAAGATAAATAAAGATATGAGCAGAACTTAATACAACAGAAAACGTATAAAATTCAGGTGATTTAGTAAGTCCAAAGAATCTTCTTTGAAAAGATTGAAAAGACACACTTTGATTAAGGAAAACAAAAACATAAGTAAAGAATATACAGAAAGAATCAGGACAATGTTATAGCAGAGAATATATGAAATGCCAGTAAATTTGAACATTTCTGTAAAGTGGACCATTTCCTAGATCCTAAAGTTTACCAAACCTGACACAAGAGGAAATCATTTAAGGTCATCATGTCTGCCCTTGGCATTCTCGGAACGCCCTGGCCTCAGGATGCAGCCTCTGTAGTCCATGGTAACCTGCGGAGAGGGGGCGTGGCTGAGGGTGGTTGGAACTCTGGCCTCACTGAAGGAGTGGGTGTGGCCATCTCTGCTGTGACTGAACAAAGGGCAGGGGAGCAGGGGGCCCAGGGCAGGGCCCTCAGAGCACGGCAGGTCCAGTGGTGTGTCACAAGCATTTAGGCCCAGGCCAAAGGGCGCCTTCTTTGTCTGCACAGCTGCCCAAACTCTCACCTTTCCACTCAGGCCGACCTCTTACTTGAAGTGTGTGTGGAACCTGTCCTCACAGTACACCGCGCTGCACAGCTAACCATAGGTCTGGGCATCGTAGCTTCCTGCCAGGTGACCGAAGTTCGCAGGCAGATGTGTCCCAGGGACACATGAAAAGAGGCTCCAGTCCGGGCCACAGGCTGCCCACTGCCCCTGCCCCAGATCGGGGGCCGCCAATCAGCCCTGTCGGAGTCCCCTTCCACTAGAGGGAGTATTGGACCAACACTTGTAGAAAACGGTGTCCTCATGGGCAACTCATTGGAGGGACACAAATAAATTTTGCTGACTTTCTCCTGAAGCTTACGAGCGTTCACACCTAAGCGTCTTACAAGGTCAGCTGTTTAGCTAAACATGAGCTCATGATCTAAATTTACACAATAATGAAAAAATCAGCTACGAGGGGAGACAATCAGTAAAGACTATCAATACCAGAATTAGATTCCCAAGGCCATCCATCAATTGTTGGGATAATCAGGTGCAAGGCAGAATATATACATAAAACTGGAACTGAAACAAGGAACAAGGATGTTTTTAAAGACTGGTAGGATCTCTAAAACATTTTTAAAGTACATGTCATTGATAAAGCTAAATACTCAAAGGTTGTGTAATACAACAGATTAAGCATTGAGAAGAGTGAAATTATGCTGTTTTGAAAACTATGGCAGGTGAGATTTTCTGCCTAATTATATAAGAAGATTTCTCTAAAAATACACATTATTTCAATGACTTATTGGCTGTGAAATAAGTTAAGGGTATTTCAAATGGCTTGTCTGCAAAGAAAGGTGAGATGTAGGGAATCACCGAAAGTCGAGGGGAAAATAGGTCAATATATACATTGCTATATGGTGAACTAAACCTTAGGCCAGCAACAATGGAGAGGACCTGACCCTTAGAAACTTACAAGAAAGCTGGAATCTTCAAAAGTTCAAATCTTTATAAGTAAAATATTTATTAAAATGAATAACCAAGTGTTTTAATTGACATCAGAAGATCAAAACAATAAACCCTGAGAACATAGAAAAAAGATAAATAAAGATATGAGCAGAACTTAATACAACCGAAAACGTATAAAATTGAGGTGATTTAGTAAGTCCAAAGAATCTTCTTTGAAAAGATTGAAAAGACACACTTTGATTAAGGAAAACAAAAACATAAGTAAAGAATATACAGAAAGAATCAGGACAATGTTATAGCAGAGAATATATGAAATGCCAGTAAATTTGAACATTTCTGTAAAGTGGACCATTTCCTAGCTCCTAAAGTTTACCAAACCTGACACAAGAGGAAATCATTTAAGGTCATCATGTCTGCCCTTGGCATTCTCGGAATGCCCTGGCCTCAGGATGCAGCCTCTGTAGTCCATGGTAACCTGCTGAGAGGGGGCGGAGCTGAGGTTGGTTGGAACTCTGCACTCACTGAAGGAGTGGGTGTGGCCATTTCTGCTGTGACTGAACAAAGGGCAGGGGAGCAGGGGGCCCAGGGCAGGGCCCTCAGAGCACGGCAGGTCCAGTGGGGTGTCACAAGCATTTAGGCCCAGGCCAAAGGGCGCCTTCTTTGTCTGCACAGCTGCCCAAACTCTCACCTTTCCACTCAGGCCGACCTCTTACTTGAAGTGTGTGTGGAACCTGTCCTCACAGTACACCTCGCTGCACAGCTAACCATAGGTCTGGGCATCGTAGCTTCCTGCCAGGTGACCGAAGTTCGCAGGCAGATGTGTCCCAGGGACACATGAAAAGAGGCTCCAGTCCGGGCCAAAGGCTGCCCACTGCCCCTGCCCCAGATCGGGGGCCGCCAATCAGCCCTTTCGGAGTCCCCTTCCTCTAGAGGGAGTATTGGACCAACACTAGTAGAAAACGGTGTCCTCATGGGCAACACATTGGAGGGACACAAATAAATTTTGCTGACTTTCTCCTGAAGCTTACGAGTGTTCACACCTAAGCGTCTTACAAGGTCAGCTGTTTAGCTAAACATGAGCTCATGATCTAAATTTACACAATAATGAAGAAATCAGCTACGAGGGGAGACAATCAGTAAAGAGTATCAATACCAGAATTAGATTCCCAAGGCCATCTATCAATTGTTGGAATAATCAGGTTCAAGGCAGAATATATACATAAAACTGGAACTGAAACAAGGAACAAGGATGTTTTTAAAGACTGGTAGGATCTCTAAAACATTTTTAAAGTTCATGTCATTGATAAAGCTAAATACTCAAAGGTTGTGTAATACAACAGATTAAGCATTGAGAAGAGTGAAATTATGCTATTTTGAAAACTATGGCAGGTGAGATTTTCTGCCTAATTATATAAGAAGATTTCTCTAAAAATACACATTATTTCAATGACTTATTGGCTGTGAAATAAGTTAAGGGTACTTCAAATGGCTTGTCTGCAAAGAAAGGTGAGATGTAGGGAATCACAGAAAGTCGAGGGGAAAATAGGTCAATATATACATTGCTATATGTTGAACTAAACCTTAGGCCAGCAACAATGGAGAGGACCTGACCCTTAGAAACTTACAAGTAAGCTGGAATCTTCAAAAGTTCAAATCTTTATAAGTAAAATATTTATTAAAATGAATAACCAAGTGTTTTAATTGACATCAGAAGATCAAAACAATAAACCCTGAGAACATAGAAAAAAGATAAATAAAGATATGAGCAGAACTTAATACAACAGAAAACGTATAAAATTCAGGTGATTTAGTAAGTCCAAAGAATCTTCTTTGAAAAGATTGAAAAGACACACTTTGATTAAGGAAAACAAAAAACATAAGTATAGAATATACAGAAAGAATCAGGACAATGTTATAGCAGAGAATATATGAAATGCCAGTAAATTTGAACATTTCTGTAAAGTGGACCATTTCCTAGATCCTAAAGTTTACCAAACCTGACACAAGAGGAAATCATTTAAGGTCATCATGTCTGCCCTTGGCATTCTCGGAACGCCCTGGCCTCAGGATGCAGCCTCTGTAGTCCATGGTAACCTGCGGAGAGGGGTCGGGGCTGAGGGTGGTTGGAACTCTGGCCTCACTGAAGGAGTGGGTGTGGCCATCTCTGCTGTGACTGAACAAAGGGCAGGGGAGCAGGGGGCCCAGGGCAGTGCCCTTAGAGCACGGCAGGTCCAGTGGGGTGTCACAAGCATTTAGGCCCAGGCCAAAGGGCGCCTTCTTTGTCTGCACAGCTGCCCAAACTCTCACCTTTCCACTCAGGCCGACCTCTTTCTTGAAGTGTGTGTGGAACCTGTCCTCACAGTACACCTCGCTGCACAGCTAACCATAGGACTGGGCATCGTAGCTTCCTGCCAGGTGACCGAAGTTCGCAGGCAGATGTGTCCCAGGGACACATGCAAAGAGGCTCCTGCCCGGGCCATAGGCTGCCCACTGCCCCTGCCCCAGATCGGGGGCCGCCAATCAGCCGTGTCGGAATCCCCTGCCTCTAGAGGGAGTATTGGACCAACACTTGTAGAAAACGGTGTCCTCGTGGGCAACTCATTGGAGGGACACAAATAAATTTTGCCGACTTTCTCCTGAAGCTTGCGACCGTACACACCTAAGCGTCTTACAATGTCAGCTGTTTAGCTAAACATGAGATCATGATCTAAATTTACACAATAATGAAAAAATCAGCTACGAGGGGAGACAATCAGTAAAGAGTATCAATACCAGAATTAGATTCCCAAGGCCATCCATCAATTGTTGGAATAATCAGGTGCAAGGCAGAATATATACATAAAACTGGAACTGAAACAAGGAACAAGGATGTTTTCAAAGACTGGTAGGATCTCTAAAACATTTTTAAAGTACATGTCATTGATAAAGCTAAATACTCAAAGGCTGTGTAATACAACAGATTAAGCATTGAGAAGAGTGAAATTATGCTGTTTTGAAAACTATGGCAGGTGAGATTTTCTGCCTAATTATAGAAGAAGATTTCTCTAAAAATACACATTATTTCAATGACTTATTGGCTGTGAAATAAGTTAAGGGTATTTCAAATGGCTTGTCTGCAAAGAAAGGTGAGATGTAGGGAATCACCGAAAGTCGAGGGGAAAATAGGTCAATATATACATTGCTATATGGTGAACTAAACATTAGGCCAGCAACAATGGAGAGGACCGGACCCTTAGAAACTTACAAGTAAGCTGGAATCTTCAAAAGTTCAAATCTTTATAAGTAAAATATTAATTATAATGAATAACCAAGTGTTTTAATTGACATCAGAAGATCAAAACAATAAACCCTGAGAACATAGAAAAAAGATAAATAAAGATATGAGCAGAACTTAATACAACCGAAAACGTATAAAATTCAGGTGATTTAGTAAGTCCAAAGAATCTTCTTTGAAAAGATTGAAAAGACACACTTTGATTAAGGAAAACAAAAACATAAGTATAGAATATACAGAAAGAATCAGGACAATGTTATAGTAGAGAATATATGAAATGCCAGTAAATTTGAACATTTCTGTAAAGTGGACCATTTCCTAGATCCTAAAGTTTACCAAACCTGACACAAGAGGAAATCATTTAAGGTCATCATGTCTGCCCTTGGCATTCTCGGAACGCTCTGGCCTCAGGATGCAGCCTATGTAGTCCATGGTAACCTGCGGAGAGGGGGCGTGGCTGAGGGTGGTTGGAACTCTGGCCTCACTGAAGGAGTGGGTGTGGCCATCTCTGCTGTGACTGAACAAAGGGCAGGGGAGCAGGGGGCCCAGGGCAGGGCCCTCAGAGCACGGCAGGTCCAGTGGGGTGTCACAAGCATTTAGGCCCAGGCCAAAGGGCGCCTTCTTTGTCTGCACAGCTGCCCAAACTCTCACCTTTCCGCTCAGGCCGACCTCTTACTTGAAGTGTGTGTGGAACCTGTCCTCACAGTACACCGCGCTGCACAGCTAACCATAGGTCTGGGCATCGTAGCTTCCTGCCAGGTGACCGAAGTTCGCAGGCAGATGTGTCCCAGGGACACATGAAAAGAGGCTCCAGTCCGGGCCACAGGCTGCCCACTGCCCCTGCCCCAGATCGGGGGCCGCCAATCAGCCCTGTCGGAGTCCCCTTCCACTAGAGGGAGTATTGGACCAACACTTGTAGAAAACGGTGTCCTCATGGGCAACACATTGGAGGGACACAAATAAATTTTGCTGACTTTCTCCTGAAGCTTACGAGTGTTCACACCTACGCGTATTACAAGGTCAGCTGTTTAGCTAAACATGAGCTCATGATCTAAATTTACACAATAATGAATAAATCAGCTACGAGGGGAGACAATCAGTAAAGAGTATCAATACCAGAATTAGATTCCCAAGGCCATCTATCAATTGTTGGAATAATCAGGTTCAAGGCAGAATATATACATAAAACTGGAACTGAAACAAGGAACAAGGATGTTTTTAAAGACTGGTAGGATCTCTAAAACATTTTTAAAGTACATGTCATTGATAAAGCTAAATACTCAAAGGTTGTGTAATACAACAGATTAAGCATTGAGAAGAGTGAAATTATGCTGTTTTGAAAACTATGGCAGGTGAGATTTTCTGCCTAATTATATAAGAAGATTTCTCTAAAAATACACATTATTTCAATGACTTATTGGCTGTGAAATAAGTTAAGGGTATTTCAAATGGCTTGTCTGCAAAGAAAGGTGAGATGTAGGGAATCACCGAAAGTCGAGGGGAAAATAGGTCAATATATACATTGCTATATGGTGAACTAAACCTTAGGCCAGCAACAATGGAGAGGACCTGACCCTTAGAAACTTACAAGAAAGCTGGAATCTTCAAAAGTTCAAATCTTTATAAGTAAAATATTAATTAAAATGAATAACCAAGTGTTTTAATTGACATCAGAAGATCAAAACAATAAACCCTGAGAACATAGAAAAAAGATAAATAAAGATATGAGCAGAACTTAATACAACCGAAAACGTATAAAATTGAGGTCATTTAGTAAGTCCAAAGAATCTTCTTTGAAAAGATTGAAAAGACACACTTTGAGTAAGGAAAACAAAAACATAAGTAAAGAATATACAGAAAGAATCAGGACAATGTTATAGCAGAGAATATATGAAATGCAAGTAAATTTGAACATTTCTGTAAAGTGGACCATTTCCTAGCTCCTAAAGTTTACCAAACCTGACACAAGAGGAAATCATTTAAGGTCATCATGTCTGCCCTTGGCATTCTCGGAACGCCCTGGCCTCAGGATGCAGCCTCTGTAGTCCATGGTAACCTGCTGAGAGGGGGCGGAGCTGAGGTTGGTTGGAACTCTGCACTCACTGAAGGAGTGGGTGTGGCCATTTCTGCTGTGACTGAACAAAGGGCAGGGGAGCAGGTGGCCCAGGGCAGGGCCCTCAGAGCACGGCAGGTCCAGTGGGGTGTCACAAGCATTTAGGCCCAGGCCAAAGGGCGCCTTCTTTGTCTGCACAGCTGCCCAAACTCTCACCTTTCCACTCAGGCCGACCTCTTACTTGAAGTGTGTGTGGAACCTGTCCTCACAGTACACCTCGCTGCACAGCTAACCATAGGTCTGGGCATCGTAGCTTCCTGCCAGGTGACCGAAGTTCGCAGGCAGATGTGTCCCAGGGACACATGAAAAGAGGCTCCAGTCCGGGCCACAGGCTGCCCACTGCCCCTGCCCCAGATCGGGGGCCGCCAATCAGCCCTTTCGGAGTCCCCTTCCTCTAGAGGGAGTATTGGACCAACACTTGTAGAAAACGGTGTCCTCATGGGCAACACATTGGAGGGACACAAATAAATTTTGCTGACTTTCTCCTGAAGCTTACGAGCGTTCACACCTAAGCGTCTTACAAGGTCAGCTGTTTAGCTAAACATGAGCTCATGATCTAAATTTACACAATAATGAAGAAATCAGCTACGAGGGGAGACAATCAGTAAAGAGTATCAATACCAGAATTAGATTCCCAAGGCCATCTATCAATTGTTGGAATAATCAGGTTCAAGGCAGAATATATACATAAAACTGGAACTGAAACAAGGAACAAGGATGTTTTTAAAGACTGGTAGGATCTCTAAAACATTTTTAAAGTTCATGTCATTGATAAAGCTAAATACTCAAAGGTTGTGTAATACAACAGATTAAGCATTGAGAAGAGTGAAATTATGCTATTTTGAAAACTAGAGCAGGTGAGATTTTCTGCCTAATTATATAAGAAGATTTCTCTAAAAATACACATTATTTCAATGACTTATTGGCTGTGAAATAAGTTAAGGGTACTGCAAATGGCTTGTCTGCAAAGAAAGGTGAGATGTAGGGAATCACAGAAAGTCGAGGGGAAAATAGGTCAATATATACATTGCTATATGGTGAACTAAACCTTAGGCCAGCAACAATGGAGAGGACCTGACCCTTAGAAACTTACAAGTAAGCTGGAATCTTCAAAAGTTCAAATCTTTATAAGTAAAATATTTATTAAAATGAATAACCAAGTGTTTTAATTGACATCAGAAGATCAAAACAATAAACCCTGAGAACATAGAAAAAAGATAAATAAAGATATGAGCAGAACTTAATACAACCGAAAACGTATAAAATTCAGGTGATTTAGTAAGTCCAAAGAATCTTCTTTGAAAAGATTGAAAAGACACACTTTGATTAAGGAAAACAAAAAACATAAGTATAGAATATACAGAAAGAATCAGGACAATGTTATAGCAGAGAATATATGAAATGCCAGTAAATTTGAACATTTCTGTAAAGTGGACCATTTCCTAGATCCTAAAGTTTACCAAACCTGACACAAGAGGAAATCATTTAAGGTCATCATGTCTGCCCTTGGCATTCTCGGAACGCCCTGGCCTCAGGATGCAGCCTCTGTAGTCCATGGTAACCTGCGGAGAGGGGTCGGGGCTGAGGGTGGTTGGAACTCTGGCCTCACTGAAGGAGTGGGTGTGGCCATCTCTGCTGTGACTGAACAAAGGGCAGGGGAGCAGGGGGCCCAGGGCAGTGCCCTTAGAGCACGGCAGGTCCAGTGGGGTGTCACAAGCATTTAGGCCCAGGCCAAAGGGCGCCTTCTTTGTCTGCACAGCTGCCCAAACTCTACCTTTCCACTCAGGCCGACCTCTTTCTTGAAGTGTGTGTGGAACCTGTCCTCACAGTACACCTCGCTGCACAGCTAACCATAGGACTGGGCATCGTAGCTTCCTGCCAGGTGACCGAAGTTCGCAGGCAGATGTGTCCCAGGGACACATGCAAAGAGGCTCCTGCCCGGGCCATAGGCTGCCCACTGCCCCTGCCCCAGATCGGGGGCCGCCAATCAGCCGTGTCGGAATCCCCTGCCTCTAGAGGGAGTATTGGACCAACACTTGTAGAAAACGGTGTCCTCGTGGGCAACTCATTGGAGGGACACAAATAAATTTTGCCGACTTTCTCCTGAAGCTTGCGACCGTACACACCTAAGCGTCTTACAATGTCAGCTGTTTAGCTAAACATGAGATCATGATCTAAATTTACACAATAATGAAAAAATCAGCTACGAGGGGAGACAATCAGTAAAGAGTATCAATACCAGAATTAGATTCCCAAGGCCATCCATCAATTGTTGGAATAATCAGGTGCAAGGCAGAATATATACATAAAACTGGAACTGAAACAAGGAACAAGGATGTTTTCAAAGACTGGTAGGATCTCTAAAACATTTTTAAAGTACATGTCATTGATAAAGCTAAATACTCAAAGGTTGTGTAATACAACTGATTAAGCATTGAGAAGAGTGAAATTATGCTGTTTTGAAAACTATGGCAGGTGAGATTTTCTGCCTAATTATATAAGAAGATTTCTCTAAAAATACACATTATTTCAATGACTTATTGGCTGTGAAATAAGTTAAGGGTATTTCAAATGGCTTGTCTGCAAAGAAAGGTGAGATGTAGGGAATCACCGAAAGTCGAGGGGAAAATAGGTCAATATATACATTGCTATATGGTGAACTAAACCTTAGGCCAGCAACAATGGAGAGGACCGGACCCTTAGAAACTTACAAGTAAGCTGGAATCTTCAAAAGTTCAAATCTTTATAAGTAAAATATTAATTATAATGAATAACCAAGTGTTTTAATTGACATCAGAAGATCAAAACAATAAACCCTGAGAACATAGAAAAAAGATAAATAAAGATATGAGCAGAACTTAATACAACCGAAAACGTATAAAATTCAGGTGATTTAGTAAGTCCAAAGAATCTTCTTTGAAAAGATTGAAAAGACACACTTTGATTAAGGAAAACAAAAACATAAGTATAGAATATACAGAAAGAATCAGGACAATGTTATAGCAGAGAATATATGAAATGCCAGTAAATTTGAATATTTCTGTAAAGTGGATCATTTCCTAGATCCTAAAGTTTACCAAACCTGACACAAGAGGAAATCATTTAAGGTCATCATGTCTGCCCTTGGCATTCTCGGAACGCCCTGGCCTCAGGATGCAGCCTATGTAGTCCATGGTAACCTGCGGAGAGGGGGCGTGGCTGAGGGTGGTTGGAACTCTGGCCTCACTGAAGGAGTGGGTGTGGCCATCTCTGCTGTGACTGAACAAAGGGCAGGGGAGCAGGGGGCCCAGGGCAGGGCCCTCAGAGCACGGCAGGTCCAGTGGGGTGTCACAAGCATTTAGGCCCAGGCCAAAGGGCGCCTTCTTTGTCTGCACAGCTGCCCAAACTCTCACCTTTCCGCTCAGGCCGACCTCTTACTTGAAGTGTGTGTGGAACCTGTCCTCACAGTACACCGCGCTGCACAGCTAACCATAGGTCTGGGCATCGTAGCTTCCTGCCAGGTGACCGAAGTTCGCAGGCAGATGTGTCCCAGGGACACATGAAAAGAGGCTCCAGTCCGGGCCACAGGCTGCCCACTGCCCCTGCCCCAGATCGGGGGCCGCCAATCAGCCCTGTCGGAGTCCCCTTCCACTAGAGGGAGTATTGGACCAACACTTGTAGAAAACGGTGTCCTCATGGGCAACACATTGGAGGGACACAAATAAATTTTGCTGACTTTCTCCTGAAGCTTACGAGTGTTCACACCTACGCGTCTTACAAGGTCAGCTGTTTAGCTAAACATGAGCTCATGATCTAAATTTACACAATAATGAATAAATCAGCTACGAGGGGAGACAATCAGTAAAGAGTATCAATACCAGAATTAGATTCCCAAGGCCATCTATCAATTGTTGGAATAATCAGGTTCAAGGCAGAATATATACATAAAACTGGAACTGAAACAAGGAACAAGGATGTTTTTAAAGACTGGTAGGATCTCTAAAACATTTTTAAAGTACATGTCATTGATAAAGCTAAATACTCAAAGGTTGTGTAATACAACAGATTAAGCATTGAGAAGAGTGAAATTATGCTGTTTTGAAAACTATGGCAGGTGAGATTTTCTGCCTAATTATATAAGAAGATTTCTCTAAAAATACACATTATTTCAATGACTTATTGGCTGTGAAATAAGTTAAGGGTATTTCAAATGGCTTGTCTGCAAAGAAAGGTGAGATGTAGGGAATCACCGAAAGTCGAGGGGAAAATAGGTCAATATATACATTGCTATATGGTGAACTAAACCTTAGGCCAGCAACAATGGAGAGGACCTGACCCTTAGAAACTTACAAGAAAGCTGGAATCTTCAAAAGTTCAAATCTTTATAAGTAAAATATTAATTAAAATGAATAACCAAGTGTTTTAATTGACATCAGAAGATCAAAACAATAAACCCTGAGAACATAGAAAAAAGATAAATAAAGATATGAGCAGAACTTAATACAACCGAAAACGTATAAAATTGAGGTCATTTAGTAAGACCAAAGAATCTTCTTTGAAAAGATTGAAAAGACACACTTTGAGTAAGGAAAACAAAAACATAAGTAAAGAATATACAGAAAGAATCAGGACAATGTTATAGCAGAGAATATATGAAATGCCAGTAAATTTGAACATTTCTGTAAAGTGGACCATTTCCTAGCTCCTAAAGTTTACCAAACCTGACACAAGAGGAAATCATTTAAGGTCATCATGTCTGCCCTTGTCATTCTCGGAACGCCCTGGCCTCAGGATGCAGCCTCTGTAGTCCATGGTAACCTGCTGAGAGGGGGCGGAGCTGAGGTTGGTTGGAACTCTGCACTCACTGAAGGAGTGGGTGTGGCCATCTCTGCTGTGACTGAACAAAGGGCAGGGGAGCAGGGGGCCCAGGGCAGGGCCCTCAGAGCACGGCAGGTCCAGTGGGGTGTCACAAGCATTTAGGCCCAGGCCAAAGGGCGCCTTCTTTGTCTGCACAGCTGCCCAAACTCTCACCTTTCCACTCAGGCCGACCTCTTACTTGAAGTGTGTGTGGAACCTGTCCTCACAGTACACCTCGCTGCACAGCTAACCATAGGTCTGGGCATCGTAGCTTCCTGCCAGGTGACCGAAGTTTGCAGGCAGATGTGTCCAAGGGACACATGCAAAGAGGCTCCTGCCCGGGCCACAGGCTGCCCACTGCCCCTGCCCCAGATCGGGGGCCGCCAATCAGCCCTGTCGGAGTCCCCTGCCTCTAGAGGGAGTATTGGACCAACACTTGTAGAAAACGGTGTCCTCGTGGGCAACTCATTGGAGGAACACAAATCAATCTTTGCCGTCTTTCTGCGGAAGCTTACGAGCGTTCACACCTAAGCGTCTTACAAGGTCAGCTGTTTAGCTAAACATGAGCTCATGATCTAAATTTACACAATAATGAAGAAATCAGCTACGAGGGGAGACAATCAGTAAAGACTATCAATACCAGAATTAGATTCCCAAGGCCATCCATCAATTGTTCGAATAATCAGGTGCAAGGCAGAATATATACATAAAACTGGAACTGAAACAAGGAACAAGGATGTTTTCAAAGACTGGTAGGATCTCTAAAACATTTTTAAAGTACATGTCATTGATAAAGCTAAATACTCAAAGGTTGTGTAATACAACAGATTAAGCATTGAGAAGAGTGAAATTATGCTGTTTTGAAAACTATGGCAGGTGAGATTTTCTGCCTAATTATATAAGAAGATTTCTCTAAAAATACACATTATTTCAATGACTTATTGGCTGTGAAATAAGTTAAGGGTATTTCAAATGGCTTGTCTGCAAAGAAAGGTGAGATGTAGGGAATCACAGAAAGTCGAGGGGAAAATAGGTCAATATATACATTGCTATATGGTGAACTAAACCTTAGGCCAGCAACAATGGAGAGGACCGGACCCTTAGAAACTTACAAGTAAGCTGGAATCTTCAAAAGTTCAAATCTTTATAAGTAAAATATTTATTAAAATGAATAACCAAGTGTTTTAATTGACATCAGAAGATCAAAACAATAAACCCTGAGAACATAGAAAAAAGATAAATAAAGATATGAGCAGAACTTAATACAACAGAAAACGTATAAAATTCAGGTGATTTAGTAAGTCCAAAGAATCTTCTTTGAAAAGACACACTTTGATTAAGGAAAACAAAAACATAAGTATAGAATATACAGAAAGAATCAGGACAATGTTATAGCAGAGAATATATGAAATGCCAGTAAATTTGAACATTTCTGTAAAGTGGATCATTTCCTAGATCCTAAAGTTTACCAAACCTGACACAAGAGGAAATCATTTAAGGTCATCATGTCTGCCCTTGGCATTCTCGGAACGCCCTGGCCTCAGGATGCAGCCTATGTAGTCCATGGTAACCTGCGGAGAGGGGGCGTGGCTGAGGGTGGTTGGAACTCTGGCCTCACTGAAGGAGTGGGTGTGGCCATCTCTGCTGTGACTGAACAAAGGGCAGGGGAGCAGGGGGCCCAGGGCAGGGCCCTCAGAGCACGGCAGGTCCAGTGGGGTGTCACAAGCATTTAGGCCCAGGCCAAAGGGCGCCTTCTTTGTCTGCACAGCTGCCCAAACTCTCACCTTTCCGCTCAGGCCGACCTCTTACTTGAAGTGTGTGTGGAACCTGTCCTCACAGTACACCGCGCTGCACAGCTAACCATAGGTCTGGGCATCGTAGCTTCCTGCCAGGTGACCGAAGTTCGCAGGCAGATGTGTCCCAGGGACACATGAAAAGAGGCTCCAGTCCGGGCCACAGGCTGCCCACTGCCCCTGCCCCAGATCGGGGGCCGCCAATCAGCCCTGTCGGAGTCCCCTTCCACTAGAGGGAGTATTGGACCAACACTTGTAGAAAACGGTGTCCTCATGGGCAACACATTGGAGGGACACAAATAAATTTTGCTGACTTTCTCCTGAAGCTTACGAGTGTTCACACCTACGCGTCTTACAAGGTCAGCTGTTTAGCTAAACATGAGCTCATGATCTAAATTTACACAATAATGAATAAATCAGCTACGAGGGGAGACAATCAGTAAAGAGTATCAATACCAGAATTAGATTCCCAAGGCCATCTATCAATTGTTGGAATAATCAGGTTCAAGGCAGAATATATACATAAAACTGGAACTGAAACAAGGAACAAGGATGTTTTTAAAGACTGGTAGGATCTCTAAAACATTTTTAAAGTACATGTCATTGATAAAGCTAAATACTCAAAGGTTGTGTAATACAACAGATTAAGCATTGAGAAGAGTGAAATTATGCTGTTTTGAAAACTATGGCAGGTGAGATTTTCTGCCTAATTATATAAGAAGATTTCTCTAAAAATACACATTATTTCAATGACTTATTGGCTGTGAAATAAGTTAAGGGTATTTCAAATGGCTTGTCTGCAAAGAAAGGTGAGATGTAGGGAATCACCGAAAGTCGAGGGGAAAATAGGTCAATATATACATTGCTATATGGTGAACTAAACCTTAGGCCAGCAACAATGGAGAGGACCTGACCCTTAGAAACTTACAAGAAAGCTGGAATCTTCAAAAGTTCAAATCTTTATAAGTAAAATATTAATTAAAATGAATAACCAAGTGTTTTAATTGACATCAGAAGATCAAAACAATAAACCCTGAGAACATAGAAAAAAGATAAATAAAGATATGAGCAGAACTTAATACAACCGAAAACGTATAAAATTGAGGTCATTTAGTAAGTCCAAAGAATCTTCTTTGAAAAGATTGAAAAGACACACTTTGAGTAAGGAAAACAAAAACATAAGTAAAGAATATACAGAAAGAATCAGGACAATGTTATAGCAGAGAATATATGAAATGCCAGTAAATTTGAACATTTCTGTAAAGTGGACCATTTCCTAGCTCCTAAAGTTTACCAAACCTGACACAAGAGGAAATCATTTAAGGTCATCATGTCTGCCCTTGTCATTCTCGGAACGCCCTGGCCTCAGGATGCAGCCTCTGTAGTCCATGGTAACCTGCTGAGAGGGGGCGGAGCTGAGGTTGGTTGGAACTCTGCACTCACTGAAGGAGTGGGTGTGGCCATCTCTGCTGTGACTGAACAAAGGGCAGGGGAGCAGGGGGCCCAGGGCAGGGCCCTCAGAGCACGGCAGGTCCAGTGGGGTGTCACAAGCATTTAGGCCCAGGCCAAAGGGCGCCTTCTTTGTCTGCACAGCTGCCCAAACTCTCACCTTTCCACTCAGGCCGACCTCTTACTTGAAGTGTGTGTGGAACCTGTCCTCACAGTACACCTCGCTGCACAGCTAACCATAGGTCTGGGCATCGTAGCTTCCTGCCAGGTGACCGAAGTTTGCAGGCAGATGTGTCCAAGGGACACATGCAAAGAGGCTCCTGCCCGGGCCACAGGCTGCCCACTGCCCCTGCCCCAGATCGGGGGCCGCCAATCAGCCCTGTCGGAGTCCCCTGCCTCTAGAGGGAGTATTGGACCAACACTTGTAGAAAACGGTGTCCTCGTGGGCAACTCATTGGAGGAACACAAATCAATCTTTGCCGTCTTTCTGCGGAAGCTTACGAGCGTTCACACCTAAGCGTCTTACAAGGTCAGCTGTTTAGCTAAACATGAGCTCATGATCTAAATTTACACAATAATGAAGAAATCAGCTACGAGGGGAGACAATCAGTAAAGACTATCAATACCAGAATTAGATTCCCAAGGCCATCCATCAATTGTTCGAATAATCAGGTGCAAGGCAGAATATATACATAAAACTGGAACTGAAACAAGGAACAAGGATGTTTTCAAAGACTGGTAGGATCTCTAAAACATTTTTAAAGTACATGTCATTGATAAAGCTAAATACTCAAAGGTTGTGTAATACAACAGATTAAGCATTGAGAAGAGTGAAATTATGCTGTTTTGAAAACTATGGCAGGTGAGATTTTCTGCCTAATTATATAAGAAGATTTCTGTAAAAATACACATTATTTCAATGACTTATTGGCTGTGAAATAAGTTAAGGGTATTTCAAATGGCTTGTCTGCAAAGAAAGGTGAGATGTAGGGAATCACAGAAAGTCGAGGGGAAAATAGGTCAATATATACATTGCTATATGGTGAACTAAACCTTAGGCCAGCAACAATGGAGAGGACCAGACCCTTAGAACCTTACAAGTAAGCTGGAATCTTCAAAAGTTCAAATCTTTATAAGTAAAATATTTATTAAAATGAATAACCAAGTGTTTTAATTGACATCAGAAGATCAAAACAATAAACCCTGAGAACATAGAAAAAAGATAAATAAAGATATGAGCAGAACTTAATACAACAGAAAACGTATAAAATTCAGGTGATTTAGTAAGTCCAAAGAATCTTCTTTGAAAAGACACACTTTGATTAAGGAAAACAAAAACATAAGTATAGAATATACAGAAAGAATCAGGACAATGTTATAGCAGAGAATATATGAAATGCCAGTAAATTTGAACATTTCTGTAAAGTGGACCATTTCCTAGCTCCTAAAGTTTACCAAACCTGACACAAGAGGAAATCATTTAAGGTCATCATGTCTGCCCTTGGCATTCTCGGAACGCCCTGGCCTCAGGATGCAGCCTCTGTAGTCCATGGTAACCTGCGGAGAGGGGGCGGGGCTGAGGGTGGTTGGAACTCTGGCCTCACTGAAGGAGTGGGTGTGGCCATCTCTGCTGTGACTGAACAAAGGGCAGGGGAGCAGGGGGCCCAGGGCAGGGCCCTCAGAGCACGGCAGGTCCAGTGGGGTGTCACAAGCATTTAGGCCCAGGCCAAAGGGCGCCTTCTTTGTCTGCACAGCTGCCCAAACTCTCACCTTTCCACTCAGGCCGACCTCTTACTTGAAGTGTGTGTGGAACCTGTCCTCACAGTACACCTCGCTGCACAGCTAACCATAGGTCTGGGCATCGTACCTTCCTGCCAGGTAACCGAAGTTCGCAGGCAGATGTGTCCCAGGGACACATGCAAAGAGGATCCTGCCCGGGCCACAGGCTGCCCACTGCCCCTGCCCCAGATCGGGGGCCGCCAATCAGCCCTGTCGGAGTCCCCTGCCTCTAGAGGGAGTATTGGACCAACACTTGTAGAAAACGGTGTCCTCGTGGGCAACTCATTGGAGGGACACAAATAAATTTTGCCGACTTTCTCCTGAAGCTTGCGAGCATACACACCTAAGCGTCTTACAAGGTCAGCTGTTTAGCTAAACATGAGCTCATGATCTAAATTTACACAATAATGAAAAAATCAGCTACGAGGGGAGACAATCAGTAAAGAGTATCAATACCAGAATTAGATTCCCAAGGCCATCCATCAATTGTTGGAATAATCAGGTGCAAGGCAGAATATATACATAAAACTGGAACTGAAACAAGGAACAAGGATGTTTTCAAAGACTGGTAGGATCTCTAAAACATTTTTAAAGTACATGTCATTGATAAAGCTAAATACTCAAAGGTTGTGTAATACAACAGATTAAGCATTGAGAAGAGTGAAATTATGCTGTTTTGAAAACTATGGCAGGTGAGATTTTCTGCCTAATTATATAAGAAGATTTCTCTAAAAATACACATTATTCCAATGACTTATTGGCTGTGAAATAAGTTAAGGGTATTTCAAATGGCTTGTCTGCAAAGAAAGGTGAGATGTAGGGAATCACAGAAAGTCGAGGGGAAAATAGTTCAATATATACATTGCTATATGTTGAACTAAACATTAGGCCAGCAACAATGGAGAGGACCTGACCCTTAGAAACTTACAAGTAAGCTGGAATCTTCAAAAGTTCAAATCTTTATAAGTAAAATATTTATTAAAATGAATAACCAAGTGTTTTAATTGACATCAGAAGATCAAAACAATAAACCCTGAGAACATAGAAAAAAGATAAATAAAGGTATGAGCAGAACTTAATACAACAGAAAACGTATAAAATTCAGGTGATTTAGTAAGTCCAAAGAATCTTCTTTGAAAAGATTGAAAAGACACACTTTGATTAAGGAAAACAAAAACATAAGTAAAGAATATACAGAAAGAATCAGCACAATGTTATAGCAGAGAATATATGAAATGCCAGTAATTTGAACATTTCTGTAAGTGGACCATTTCCTAGCTCCTAAAGTTTACCAAACCTGACACAAGAGGAAATCATTTAAGGTCATCATGTCTGCCCTTGGCATTCTCGGAACGCCCTGGCCTCAGGATGCAGCCTCTGTAGTCCATGGTAACCTGCGGAGAGGGGGCGGGGCTGAGGGTGGTTGGAACTCTGCCCTCACTGAAGGAGTGGTTGTGGCCATCTCTGCTGTGACTGAACAAAGGGCAGAGGAGCAGTGGGCCCAGTGCAGGGCCCTCAGAGCACGGCAGGACCAGTGGGGTGTCACAAGCATTTAGGCCCAGGCCAAAGGGCGCCTTCTTTGTCTGCACAGCTGCCCAAACCCTCACCTTTCCACTCAGGCCGACCTCTTACTTGAAGTGTGTGTGGAACCTGTCCTCACAGTACACCTCGCTGCACAGCTAACCATAGGTCTGGGCATCGTAGCTTCCTGCCAGGTGACCGAAGTTCGCAGGCAGATTTGTCCAAGGGACACATGCAAAGAGGCTCCTGCCCGGGCCACAGGCTGCCCACTGCCCCTGCCCCAGATCGGGGGCCGCCAATCAGCCCTGTCGGAGTCCCCTGCCTCTAGAGGGAGTATTGGACCAACACTTGTAGAAAACGGTGTCCTCGTGGGCAACTCATTGGAGGGACACAAATAAATCTTTGCCGTCTTTCTGCAGAAGCTTACGAGCGTTCACACCTAAGCGTCTTACAAGGTCAGCTGTTTAGCTAAACATGAGCTCATGATCTAAATTTACACAATAATGAAAAAATCAGCTACGAGGGGAGACAATCAGTAAAGAGTATCAATACCAGAATTAGATTCCCAAGGCCATCCATCAATTGTTGGAATAATCAGGTGCAAGGCAGAATATATACATAAAACTGGAACTGAAACAAGGAACAAGGATGTTTTCAAAGACTGGTAGGATCTCGAAAACATTTTTAAAGGACATGTCATTGATAAAGCTAAATACTCAAAGGTTGTGTAATACAACAGATTAAGCATTGAGAAGAGTGAAATTATGCTGTTTTGAAAACTATGGCAGGTGAGATTTTCTGCCTAATTATATAAGAAGATTTCTCTAAAAATACACATTATTTCAATGACTTATTGGCTGTGAAATAAGTTAAGGGTATTTCAAATGGCTTGTCTGCCAAGAAAGGTGAGATGCAGGGAATCACAGAAAGTCGAGGGGAAAATAGGTCAATATATACATTGCTATATGGTGAACTAAACCTTAGGCCAGCAACAATGGAGAGGACCTGACCCTTAGAACCTTACAAGTAAGCTGGAATCTTCAAAAGTTCAAATCTTTATAAGTAAAATATTTATTAAAATGAATAACCAAGTGTTTTAATTGACATCAGAAGATCAAAACAATAAACCCTGAGAACATAGAAAAAAGATAAATAAAGATATGAGCAGAACTTAATACAACAGAAAACGTATAAAATTGAGGTGATTTAGTAAGTCCAAAGAATCTTCTTTGAAAAGATTGAAGAGACACACTTTGATTAAGGAAAACAAAAACATAAGTAAAGAATATACAGAAAGAATCAGGACAATGTTATAGCAGAGAATATATGAAATGCCAGTAAATTTGAACATTTCTGTAAGTGGACCATTTCCTAGCTCCTAAAGTTTACCAAACCTGACACAAGAGGAAATCATTTAAGGTCATCATGTCTGCCCTTGGCATTCTAGGAACGCCCTGGCCTCAGGATGCAGCCTCTGTAGTCCATGGTAAACTGCGCAGAGGGGGCGGGGCTGAGGGTGGTTGGAACTCTGCCCTCACTGAAGGAGTGGGTGTGGCCATCTCTGCTGTGACTGAACAAAGGGCAGGGGAGCAGGGGGTCCAGTGCAGGGCCCTCAGAGAACGGCAGGTCCAGTGGCGTGTCACAAGCATTTAGGCCCAGGCCAAAGGGCGCCTTCTTTGTCTGCACAGCTGCCCAAAGTCTCACCTTTCCACTCAGGCCGACCTGTTACTTGAAGTGTGTGTGGAACCTGTCCTCACAGTACACCTCGCTGCACAGCTAACCATAGGTCTGGGCATCGTAGCTTCCTGCCAGGTGACCGAAGTTTGCAGGCAGATGTGTCCAAGGGACACATGCAAAGAGGCTCCTGCCCGGGCCACAGGCTGCCCACTGCCCCTGCCCCAGATCGGGGGCTGCCAATCAGCCCTGTCGGAGTCCCCTGCCTCTAGAGGGAGTATTGGACCAACACTTGTAGAAAACGGTGTCCTCGTGGGCAACTCATTGGAGGAACACAAATAAATCTTTGCCGTCTTTCTGCGGAAGCTTACGAGCGTTCACACCTAAGCGTCTTACAAGGTCAGCTGTTTAGCTAAACATGAGCTCATGATCTAAATTTACACAATAATGAAGAAATCAGCTACGAGTGGAGACAATCAGTAAAGACTATCAATACAAGAATTAGATTCCCAAGGCCATCCATCAATTGTTCGAATAATCAGGTGCAAGGCAGAATATATACATAAAACTGGAACTGAAACAAGGAACAAGGATGTTTTCAAAGACTGGTAGGATCTCTAAAACTTTTTTAAAGTACATGTCATTGATAAAGCTAAATACTCAAAGGTTGTGTAATACAACAGATTAAGCATTGAGAAGAGTGAAATTATGCTGTTTTGAAAACTATGGCAGGTGAGATTTTCTGCCTAATTATATAAGAAGATTTCTGTAAAAATACACATTATTTCAATGACTTATTGGCTGTGAACTAAGTTAAGGGTATTTCAAATGGCTTGTCTGCCAAGAAAGGTGAGATGTAGGGAATCACAGAAAGTCCAGGGGAAAATAGGTCAATATATACATTGCTATATGGTGAACTAAACCTTAGGCCAGCAACAATGGAGAGGACCAGACCCTTAGAACCTTACAAGTAAGCTGGAATCTTCAAAAGTTCAAATATTTACAAGTAAAATATTTATTAAAATGAATAACCAAGTGTTTTAATTGACATCAGAAGATCAAAACAATAAACCCTGAGAACATAGAAAAAAGATAAATAAAGATATGAGCAGAACTTAATACAACAGAAAACGTATAAAATTCAGGTGATTTAGTAAGTCCAAAGAATCTTCTTTGAAAAGACACACTTTGATTAAGGAAAACAAAAACATAAGTATAGAATATACAGAAAGAATCAGGACAATGTTATAGCAGAGAATATATGAAATGCCAGTAAATTTGAACATTTCTGTAAAGTGGACCATTTCCTAGCTCCTAAAGTTTACCAAACCTGACACAAGAGGAAATCATTTAAGGTCATCATGTCTGCCCTTGGCATTCTCGGAACGCCCTGGCCTCAGGATGCAGCCTCTGTAGTCCATGGTAACCTGCGGAGAGGGGGCGGGGCTGAGGGTGGTTGGAACTCTGCCCTCACTGAAGGAGTGGGTGTGGCCATCTCTGCTGTGACTGAACAAAGGGCAGAGGAGCAGGGGGCCCAGGGCAGGGCCCTCAGAGCACGGCAGGACCAGTGGGGTGTCACAAGCATTTAGGCCCAGGCCAAAGGGCGCCTTCTTTGTCTGCACAGCTGCCCAAACCCTCACCTTTCCACTCAGGCCGACCTCTTATTTGAAGTGTGTGTGGAACCTGTCCTCACAGTACACCTCGCTGCACAGCTAACCATAGGTCTGGGCATCGTAGCTTCCTGCCAGGTGACCGAAGTTCGCAGGCAGATGTGTCCCAGGGACACATGCAAAGAGGCTCCTGCCCGGGCCACAGGCTGCCCACTGCCCCTGCCCCAGATCGGGGGCCGCCAATCAGCCCTGTCGGAGTCCCCTGCCTCTAGAGGGAGTATTGGACCAACACTTGTAGAAAACGGTGTCCTCGTGGGCAACTCATTGGAGGGACACAAATAAATCTTTGCCGTCTTTCTGCAGAAGCTTACGAGCGTTCACACCTAAGCGTCTTACAAGGTCAGCTGTTTAGCTAAACATGAGCTCATGATCTAAATTTACACAATAATGAAGAAATCAGCTACGAGGGGAGACAATCAGTAAAGACTATCAATACCAGAATTAGATTCCCAAGGCCATCCATCAATTGTTGGAATAATCAGGTGCAAGGCAGAATATATACATAAAACTGGAACTGAAACAAGGAACAAGGATGTTTTCAAAGACTGGTAGGATCTCTAAAACATTTTTAAAGTACATGTCATTGATAAAGCTAAATACTCAAAGGTTGTGTAATACAACAGATTAAGCATTGAGAAGAGTGAAATTATGCTGTTTTGAAAACTATGGCAGGTGAGATTTTCTGCCTAATTATATAAGAAGATTTCTCTAAAAATACACATTATTTCAATGACTTATTGGCTGTGAAATAAGTTAAGGGTATTTCAAATGGCTTGTCTGCCAAGAAAGGTGAGATGCAGGGAATCACAGAAAGTCGAGGGGAAAATAGGTCAATATATACATTGCTATATGGTGAACTAAACCTTAGGCCAGCAACAATGGAGAGGACCTGACCCTTCGAACCTTACAAGTAAGCTGGAATCTTCAAAAGTTCAAATCTTTATAAGTAAAATATTTATTAAAATGAATAACCAAGTGTTTTAATTGACATCAGAAGATCAAAACAATAAACCCTGAGAACATAGAAAAAAGATAAATAAAGATATGAGCAGAACTTAATACAACAGAAAACGTATAAAATTGAGGTGATTTAGTAAGTCCAAAGAATCTTCTTTGAAAAGATTGAAGAGACACACTTTGATTAAGGAAAACAAAAACATAAGTAAAGAATATACAGAAAGAATCAGGACAATGTTATAGCAGAGAATATATGAAATGCCAGTAAATTTGAACATTTCTGTAAGTGGACCATTTCCTAGCTCCTAAAGTTTACCAAACCTGACACAAGAGGAAATCATTTAAGGTCATCATGTCTGCCCTTGGCATTCTAGGAACGCCCTGGCCTCAGGATGCAGCCTCTGTAGTCCATGGTAAACTGCGGAGAGGGGGCGGGGCTGAGGGTGGTTGGAACTCTGCCCTCACTGAAGGAGTGGGTGTGGCCATCTCTGCTGTGACTGAACAAAGGGCAGGGGAGCAGGGGGTCCAGTGCAGGGCCCTCAGAGAACGGCAGGTCCAGTGGCGTGTCACAAGCATTTAGGCCCAGGCCAAAGGGCGCCTTCTTTGTCTGCACAGCTGCCCAAAGTCTCACCTTTCCACTCAGGCCGACCTGTTACTTGAAGTGTGTGTGGAACCTGTCCTCACAGTACACCTCGCTGCACAGCTAACCATAGGTCTGGGCATCGTAGCTTCCTGCCAGGTGACCGAAGTTTGCAGGCAGATGTGTCCAAGGGACACATGCAAAGAGGCTCCTGCCCGGGCCACAGGCTGCCCACTGCCCCTGCCCCAGATCGGGGGCCGCCAATCAGCCCTGTCGGAGTCCCCTGCCTCTAGAGGGAGTATTGGACCAACACTTGTAGAAAACGGTGTCCTCGTGGGCAACTCATTGGAGGAACACAAATAAATCTTTGCCGTCTTTCTGCGGAAGCTTACGAGCGTTCACACCTAAGCGTCTTACAAGGTCAGCTGTTTAGCTAAACATGAGCTCATGATCTAAATTTACACAATAATGAAGAAATCAGCTACGAGTGGAGACAATCAGTAAAGACTATCAATACCAGAATTAGATTCCCAAGGCCATCCATCAATTGTTCGAATAATCAGGTGCAAGGCAGAATATATACATAAAACTGGAACTGAAACAAGGAACAAGGATGTTTTCAAAGACTGGTAGGATCTCTAAAACATTTTTAAAGTACATGTCATTGATAAAGCTAAATACTCAAAGGTTGTGTAATACAACAGATTAAGCATTGAGAAGAGTGAAATTATGCTGTTTTGAAAACTATGGCAGGTGAGATTTTCTGCCTAATTATATAAGAAGATTTCTGTAAAAATACACATTATTTCAATGACTTATTGGCTGTGAACTAAGTTAAGGGTATTTCAAATGGCTTGTCTGCCAAGAAAGGTGAGATGTAGGGAATCACAGAAAGTCGAGGGGAAAATAGGTCAATATATACATTGCTATATGGTGAACTAAACCTTAGGCCAGCAACAATGGAGAGGACCAGACCCTTAGAACCTTACAAGTAAGCTGGAATCTTCAAAAGTTCAAATCTTTACAAGTAAAATATTTATTAAAATGAATAACCAAGTGTTTTAATTGACATCAGAAGATCAAAACAATAAACCCTGAGAACATAGAAAAAAGATAAATAAAGATATGAGCAGAACTTAATACAACAGAAAACGTATAAAATTCAGGTGATTTAGTAAGTCCAAAGAATCTTCTTTGAAAAGACACACTTTGATTAAGGAAAACAAAAACATAAGTATAGAATATACAGAAAGAATCAGGACAATGTTATAGCAGAGAATATATGAAATGCCAGTAAATTTGAACATTTCTGTAAAGTGGACCATTTCCTAGCTCCTAAAGTTTACCAAACCTGACACAAGAGGAAATCATTTAAGGTCATCATGTCTGCCCTTGGCATTCTCGGAACGCCCTGGCCTCAGGATGCAGCCTCTGTAGTCCATGGTAACCTGCGGAGAGGGGGCGGGGCTGAGGGTGGTTGGAACTCTGGCCTCACTGAAGGAGTGGGTGTGGCCATCTCTGCTGTGACTGAACAAAGGGCAGGGGAGCAGGGGGCCCAGGGCAGGGCCCTCAGAGCACGGCAGGTCCAGTGGGGTGTCACAAGCATTTAGGCCCAGGCCAAAGGGCGCCTTCTTTGTCTGCACAGCTGCCCAAACTCTCACCTTTCCACTCAGGCCGACCTCTTACTTGAAGTGTGTGTGGAACCTGTCCTCACAGTACACCTCGCTGCACAGCTAACCATAGGTCTGGGCATCGTACCTTCCTGACAGGTAACCGAAGTTCGCAGGCAGATGTGTCCCAGGGACACATGCAAAGAGGATCCTGCCCGGGCCACAGGCTGCCCACTGCCCCTGCCCCAGAACGGGGGCCGCCAATCAGCCCTGTCGGAGTCCCCTGCCTCTAGAGGGAGTATTGGACCAACACTTGTAGAAAACGGTGTCCTCGTGGGCAACTCATTGGAGGGACACAAATAAATTTTGCCGACTTTCTCCTGAAGCTTGCGAGCATACACACCTAAGCGTCTTACAAGGTCAGCTGTTTAGCTAAACATGAGCTCATGATCTAAATTTACACAATAATGAAAAAATCAGCTACGAGGGGAGACAATCAGTAAAGAGTATCAATACCAGAATTAGATTCCCAAGGCCATCCATCAATTGTTGGAATAATCAGGTGCCAGGCAGAATATATACATAAAACTGGAACTGAAACAAGGAACAAGGATGTTTTCAAAGACTGGTAGGATCTCTAAAACATTTTTAAAGTACATGTCATTGATAAAGCTAAATACTCAAAGGTTGTGTAATACAACAGATTAAGCATTGAGAAGAGTGAAATTATGCTGTTTTGAAAACTATGGCAGGTGAGATTTTCTGCCTAATTATATAAGAAGATTTCTCTAAAAATACACATTATTTCAATGACTTATTGGCTGTGAAATAAGTTAAGGGTATTTCAAATGGCTTGTCTGCCAAGAAAGGTGAGATGCAGGGAATCACAGAAAGTCGAGGGGAAAATAGGTCAATATATACATTGCTATATGGTGAACTAAACCTTAGGCCAGCAACAATGGAGAGGACCTGACCCTTCGAACCTTACAAGTAAGCTGGAACCTTCAAAAGTTCAAATCTTTATAAGTAAAATATTTATTAAAATGAATAACCAAGTGTTTTAATTGACATCAGAAGATCAAAACAATAAACCCTGAGAACATAGAAAAAAGATAAATAAAGATATGAGCAGAACTTAATACAACAGAAAACGTATAAAATTGAGGTGATTTAGTAAGTCCAAAGAATCTTCTTTGAAAAGATTGAAGAGACACACTTTGATTAAGGAAAACAAAAACATAAGTAAAGAATATACAGAAAGAATCAGGACAATGTTATAGCAGAGAATATATGAAATGCCAGTAAATTTGAACATTTCTGTAAGTGGACCATTTCCTAGCTCCTAAAGTTTACCAAACCTGACACAAGAGGAAATCATTTAAGGTCATCATGTCTGCCCTTGGCATTCTAGGAACGCCCTGGCCTCAGGATGCAGCCTCTGTAGTCCATGGTAAACTGCGGAGAGGGGGCGGGGCTGAGGGTGGTTGGAACTCTGCCCTCACTTAAGGAGTGGGTGTGGCCATCTCTGCTGTGACTGAACAAAGGGCAGGGGAGCAGGGGGTCCAGTGCAGGGCCCTCAGAGAACGGCAGGTCCAGTGGCGTGTCACAAGCATTTAGGCCCAGGCCAAAGGGCGCCTTCTTTGTCTGCACAGCTGCCCAAAGTCTCACCTTTCCACTCAGGCCGACCTGTTACTTGAAGTGTGTGTGGAACCTGTCCTCACAGTACACCTCGCTGCACAGCTAACCATAGGTCTGGGCATCGTAGCTTCCTGCCAGGTGACCGAAGTTTGCAGGCAGATGTGTCCAAGGGACACATGCAAAGAGGCTCCTGCCCGGGCCACAGGCTGCCCACTGCCCCTGCCCCAGATCGGGGGCCGCCAATCAGCCCTGTCGGAGTCCCCTGCCTCTAGAGGGAGTATTGGACCAACACATGTAGAAAACGGTGTCCTCGTGGGCAACTCATTGGAGGAACACAAATAAATCTTTGCCGTCTTTCTGCGGAAGCTTACGAGCGTTCACACCTAAGCGTCTTACAAGGTCAGCTGTTTAGCTAAACATGAGCTCATGATCTAAATTTACACAATAATGAAGAAATCAGCTACGAGTGGAGACAATCAGTAAAGACTATCAATACCAGAATTAGATTCCCAAGGCCATCCATCAATTGTTCGAATAATCAGGTGCAAGGCAGAATATATACATAAAACTGGAACTGAAACAAGGAACAAGGATGTTTTCAAAGACTGGTAGGATCTCTAAAACATTTTTAAAGTACATGTCATTGATAAAGCTAAATACTCAAAGGTTGTGTAATACAACAGATTAAGCATTGAGAAGAGTGAAATTATGCTGTTTTGAAAACTATGGCAGGTGAGATTTTCTGCCTAATTATATAAGAAGATTTCTGTAAAAATACACATTATTTCAATGACTTATTGGCTGTGAACTAAGTTAAGGGTATTTCAAATGGCTTGTCTGCCAAGAAAGGTGAGATGTAGGGAATCACAGAAAGTCGAGGGGAAAATAGGTCAATATATACATTGCTATATGGTGAACTAAACCTTAGGCCAGCAACAATGGAGAGGACCAGACCCTTAGAACCTTACAAGTAAGCTGGAATCTTCAAAAGTTCAAATCTTTACAAGTAAAATATTTATTAAAATGAATAACCAAGTGTTTTAATTGACATCAGAAGATCAAAACAATAAACCCTGAGAACATAGAAAAAAGATAAATAAAGATATGAGCAGAACTTAATACAACAGAAAACGTATAAAATTCAGGTGATTTAGTAAGTCCAAAGAATCTTCTTTGAAAAGACACACTTTGATTAAGGAAAACAAAAACATAAGTATAGAATATACAGAAAGAATCAGGACAATGTTATAGCAGAGAATATATGAAATGCCAGTAAATTTGAACATTTCTGTAAAGTGGACCATTTCCTAGCTCCTAAAGTTTACCAAACCTGACACAAGAGGAAATCATTTAAGGTCATCATGTCTGCCCTTGGCATTCTCGGAACGCCCTGGCCTCAGGATGCAGCCTCTGTAGTCCATGGTAACCTGCGGAGAGGGGGCGGGGCTGAGGGTGGTTGGAACTCTGGCCTCACTGAAGGAGTGGGTGTGGCCATCTCTGCTGTGACTGAACAAAGGGCAGGGGAGCAGGGGGCCCAGGGCAGGGCCCTCAGAGCACGGCAGGTCCAGTGGGGTGTCACAAGCATTTAGGCCCAGGCCAAAGGGCGCCTTCTTTGTCTGCACAGCTGCCCAAACTCTCACCTTTCCACTCAGGCCGACCTCTTACTTGAAGTGTGTGTGGAACCTGTCCTCACAGTACACCTCGCTGCACAGCTAACCATAGGTCTGGGCATCGTACCTTCCTGACAGGTAACCGAAGTTCGCAGGCAGATGTGTCCCAGGGACACATGCAAAGAGGATCCTGCCCGGGCCACAGGCTGCCCACTGCCCCTGCCCCAGAACGGGGGCCGCCAATCAGCCCTGTCGGAGTCCCCTGCCTCTAGAGGGAGTATTGGACCAACACTTGTAGAAAACGGTGTCCTCGTGGGCAACTCATTGGAGGGACACAAATAAATTTTGCCGACTTTCTCCTGAAGCTTGCGAGCATACACACCTAAGCGTCTTACAAGGTCAGCTGTTTAGCTAAACATGAGCTCATGATCTAAATTTACACAATAATGAAAAAATCAGCTACGAGGGGAGACAATCAGTAAAGAGTATCAATACCAGAATTAGATTCCCAAGGCCATCCATCAATTGTTGGAATAATCAGGTGCCAGGCAGAATATATACATAAAACTGGAACTGAAACAAGGAACAAGGATGTTTTCAAAGACTGGTAGGATCTCTAAAACATTTTTAAAGTACATGTCATTGATAAAGCTAAATACTCAAAGGTTGTGTAATACAACAGATTAAGCATTGAGAAGAGTGAAATTATGCTGTTTTGAAAACTATGGCAGGTGAGATTTTCTGCCTAATTATATAAGAAGATTTCTCTAAAAATACACATTATTCCAATGACTTATTGGCTGTGAAATAAGTTAAGGGTATTTCAAATGGCTTGTCTGCAAAGAAAGGTGAGATGTAGGGAATCACAGAAAGTCGAGGGGAAAATAGTTCAATATATACATTGCTATATGTTGAACTAAACATTAGGCCAGCAACAATGGAGAGGACCTGACCCTTAGAAACTTACAAGTAAGCTGGAATCTTCAAAAGTTCAAATCTTTATAAGTAAAATATTTATTAAAATGAATAACCAAGTGTTTTAATTGACATCAGAAGATCAAAACAATAAACCCTGAGAACATAGAAAAAAGATAAATAAAGGTATGAGCAGAACTTAATACAACAGAAAACGTATAAAATTCAGGTGATTTAGTAAGTCCAAAGAATCTTCTTTGAAAAGATTGAAAAGACACACTTTGATTAAGGAAAACAAAAACATAAGTAAAGAATATACAGAAAGAATCAGCACAATGTTATAGCAGAGAATATATGAAATGCCAGTAAATTTGAACATTTCTGTAAGTGGACCATTTCCTAGCTCCTAAAGTTTACCAAACCTGACACAAGAGGAAATCATTTAAGGTCATCATGTCTGCCCTTGGCATTCTCGGAACGCCCTGGCCTCAGGATGCAGCCTCTGTAGTCCATGGTAACCTGCGGAGATGGGGCGGGGCTGAGGGTGGTTGGAACTCTGCCCTCACTGAAGGAGTGGGTGTGGCCATCTCTGCTGTGACTGAACAAAGGACAGAGGAGCAGGGGGCCCAGTGCAGGGCCCTCAGAGCACGGCAGGACCAGTGGGGTGTCACAAGCATTTAGGCCCAGGCCAAAGGGCGCCTTCTTTGTCTGCACAGCTGCCCAAACCCTCACCTTTCCACTCAGGCCGACCTCTTACTTGAAGTGTGTGTGGAACCTGTCCTCACAGTACACCTCGCTGCACAGCTAACCATAGGTCTGGGCATCGTAGCTTCCTGCCAGGTGACCGAAGTTCGCAGGCAGATGTGTCCCAGGGACACATGCAAAGAGGCTCCTGCCCGGGCCACAGGCTGCCCACTGCCGCTGCCCCAGATCGGGGGCCGCCAATCAGCCCTGTCGGAGTCCCCTGCCTCTAGAGGGAGTATTGGACCAACACTTGTAGAAAACGGTGTCCTCGTGGGCAACTCATTGGAGGGACACAAATAAATCTTTGCCGTCTTTCTGCAGAAGCTTACGAGCGTTCACACCTAAGCGTCTTACAAGGTCAGCTGTTTAGCTAAACATGAGCTCATGATATAAATTTACACAATAATGAAGAAATCAGCTACGAGGGGAGACAATCAGTAAAGACTATCAATACCAGAATTAGATTCCCAAGGCCATCCATCAATTGTTGGAATAATCAGGTGCAAGGCAGAATATATACATAAAACTGGAACTGAAACAAGGAACAAGGATGTTTTCAAAGACTGGTAGGATCTCTAAAACATTTTTAAAGTACATGTCATTGATAAAGCTAAATACTCAAAGGTTGTGTAATACAACAGATTAAGCATTGAGAAGAGTGAAATTATGCTGTTTTGAAAACTATGGCAGGTGAGATTTTCTGCCTAATTATATAAGAAGATTTCTCTAAAAAATACACATTATTTCAATGACTTATTGGCTGTGAAATAAGTTAAGGGTATTTCAAATGGCTTGTCTGCAAAGAAAGGTGAGATGTAGGGAATCACAGAAAGTCGAGGGGAAAATAGGTCAATATATACATTGCTATATGGTGAACTAAACCTTAGGCCAGCAACAATGGAGAGGACCTGACCCTTAGAAACTTACAAGTAAGCTGGAATCTTCAAAATTTCAAATCTTTATAAGTAAAATATTTATTAAAATGAATAACCAAGTGTTTTAATTGACATCAGAAGATCAAAACAATAAACCCTGAGAACATAGAAAAAAAGATAAATAAAGATATGAGCAGAACTTAATACAACAGAAAACGTATAAAATTGAGGTGATTTAGTAAGTCCAAAGAATCTTCTTTGAAAAGATTGAAAAGACACACTTTGATTAAGGAAAACAAAAACATAAGTATAGAATATACAGAAAGAATCAGGACAATGTTATAGCAGAGAATATATGAAATGCCAGTAAATTTGAACATTTCTGTAAAGTGGACCATTTCCTAGCTCCTAAAGTTTACCAAACCTGACACAAGAGGAAATCATTTAAGGTCATCATGTCTGCCCTTGGCATTCTCGGAACGCCCTGGCCTCAGGATGCAGCCTCTGTAGTCCATGGTAACCTGCGGAGAGGGGGCTGGGCTGAGGGTGGTTGGAACTCTGCCCTCACTGAAGGAGTGGGTGTGGCCATCTCTGCTGTGACTGAACAAAGGGCAGGGGACCAGGGGGCCCAGGGCAGGGCCCTCAGAGCACGGCAGGTCCAGTGGGGTGTCACAAGCATTTAGGCCCAGGCCAAAGGGCGCCTTCTTTGTCTGCACAGCTGCCCAAACTCTCACCTTTCCACTCAGGCCGACCTCTTACTTGAAGTGTGTGTGGAACCTGTCCTCACAGTACACCTCGCTGCACAGGTAACCATAGGTCTGGGCATCGTAGCTTCCTGCCAGGTGACCGAAGTTCGCAGGCAGATGTGTCCCAGGGACACATGCAAAGAGGCTCCTGCCCGGGCCACAGGCTGCCCACTGCCCCTGCCCCAGATCGGGGGCCGCCAATCAGCCCTGTCGGAGTCCCCTGCCTCTAGAGGGAGTATTGGAACAACACTTGTAGAAAACGGTGTCCTCGTGGGCAACTCATTGGAGGGACAAAAATAAATCTTTGCCGTCTTTCTGCGGAAGCTTACGAGCGTTCACACCTAAGCGTCTTACAAGGTCAGCTGTTTAGCTAAACATGAGCTCATGATCTAAATTTACACAATAATGAAGAAATCAGCTACGAGGGGAGACAATCAGTAAAGACTATCAATACCAGAATTAGATTCCCAAGGCCATCCATCAATTGTTGGAATAATCAGGTGCAAGGCAGAATATATACATAAAACTGGAACTGAAACAAGGAACAAGGATGTTTTCAAAGACTGGTAGGATCTCTAAAACATTTTTAAAGGACATGTCATTGATAAAGCTAAATACTCAAAGGTTGTGTAATACAACAGATTAAGCATTGAGAAGAGTGAAATTATGCTGTTTTGAAAACTATGGCAGGTGAGATTTTCTGCCTAATTATATAAGAAGATTTCTCTAAAAATACACATTATTTCAATGACTTATTGGCTGTGAAATAAGTTAAGGGTATTTCAAATGGCTTGTCTGCAAAGAAAGGTGAGATGTAGGGAATCACAGAAAGTCGAGGGGAAAATAGGTCAATATATACATTGCTATATGGTGAACTAAACCTTAGGCCAGCAACAATGGAGAGGACCTGACCCTTAGAAACTTACAAGTAAGCTGGAATCTTCAAAAGTTCAAATCTTTATAAGTAAAATATTTATTAAAATGAATAACCAAGTGTTTTAATTGACATCAGAAGATCAAAACAATAAACCCTGAGAACATAGAAAAAAAGATAAATAAAGATATGAGCAGAACTTAATACAACAGAAAACGTATAAAATTGAGGTGATTTAGTAAGTCCAAAGAATCTTCTTTGAAAAGATTGAAAAGACACACTTTGATTAAGGAAAACAAAAACATAAGTATAGAATATACAGAAAGAATCAGGACAATGTTATAGCAGAGAATATATGAAATGCCAGTAATTTTGAACATTTCTGTAAAGTGGACCATTTCCTAGCTCCTAAAGTTTACCAAACCTGACACAAGAGGAAATCATTTAAGGTCATCATGTCTGCCCTTGGCATTCTCGGAACGCCCTGGCCTCAGGATGCAGCCTCTGTAGTCCATGGTAACCTGCGGAGAGGGGTCGGGGCTGAGGGTGGTTGGAACTCTGCCCTCACTGAAGGAGTGGGTGTGGCCATCTCTGCTGTGACTGAACAAAGGGCAGGGGAGCAGGGGGCCCAGGGCAGGGCCCTCAGAGCACGGCAGGTCCAGTGGGGTGTCACAAGCATTTAGGCCCAGGCCAAAGGGCGCCTTCTTTGTCTGCACAGCTGCCCAAACTCTCACCTTTCCACTCAGGCCGACCTCTTACTTGAAGTGTGTGTGGAACCTGTCCTCACAGTACACCTCGCTGCACAGCTAACCATAGGTCTGGGCATCGTACCTTCCTGCCAGGTAACCGAAGTTCGCAGGCAGATGTGTCCCAGGGACACATGCAAAGAGGATCCTGCCCGGGCCACAGGCTGCCCACTGCCCCTGCCCCAGATCGGGGGCCGCCAATCAGCCCTGTCGGAGTCCCCTTCCTCTAGAGGGAGTATTGGACCAACACTTGTAGAAAACGGTGTCCTCGTGGGCAACTCATTGGAGGGACACAAATAAATTTTGCCGACTTTCTCCTGAAGCTTGCGAGCATACACACCTAAGCGTCTTACAAGGTCAGCTGTTTAGCTAAACATGAGCTCATGATCTAAATTTACACAATAATGAAAAAATCAGCTACGAGGGGAGACAATCAGTAAAGAGTATCAATACCAGAATTAGATTCCCAAGGCCATCCATCAATTGTTGGAATAATCAGGTGCAAGGCAGAATATATACATAAAACTGGAACTGAAACAAGGAACAAGGATGTTTTCAAAGACTGGTAGGATCTCTAAAACATTTTTAAAGTACATGTCATTGATAAAGCTAAATACTCAAAGGTTGTGTAATACAACAGATTAAGCATTGAGAAGAGTGAAATTATGCTGTTTTGAAAACTATGGCAGGTGAGATTTTCTGCCTAATTATATAAGAAGATTTCTCTAAAAATACACATTATTCCAATGACTTATTGGCTGTGAAATAAGTTAAGGGTATTTCAAATGGCTTGTCTGCAAAGAAAGGTGAGATGTAGGGAATCACAGAAAGTCGAGGGGAAAATAGTTCAATATATACATTGCTATATGTTGAACTAAACATTAGGCCAGCAACAATGGAGAGGACCTGACCCTTAGAAACTTACAAGTAAGCTGGAATCTTCAAAAGTTCAAATCTTTATAAGTAAAATATTTATTAAAATGAATAACCAAGTGTTTTAATTGACATCAGAAGATCAAAACAATAAACCCTGAGAACATAGAAAAAAGATAAATAAAGGTATGAGCAGAACTTAATACAACAGAAAACGTATAAAATTCAGGTGATTTAGTAAGTCCAAAGAATCTTCTTTGAAAAGATTGAAAAGACACACTTTGATTAAGGAAAACAAAAACATAAGTAAAGAATATACAGAAAGAATCAGCACAATGTTATAGCAGAGAATATATGAAATGCCAGTAATTTGAACATTTCTGTAAGTGGACCATTTCCTAGCTCCTAAAGTTTACCAAACCTGACACAAGAGGAAATCATTTAAGGTCATCATGTCTGCCCTTGGCATTCTCGGAATGCCCTGGCCTCAGGATGCAGCCTCTGTAGTCCATGGTAACCTGCGGAGAGGGGGCGGGGCTGAGGGTGGTTGGAACTCTGCCCTCACTGAAGGAGTGGTTGTGGCCATCTCTGCTGTGACTGAACAAAGGGCAGAGGAGCAGTGGGCCCAGTGCAGGGCCCTCAGAGCACGGCAGGACCAGTGGGGTGTCACAAGCATTTAGGCCCAGGCCAAAGGGCGCCTTCTTTGTCTGCACAGCTGCCCAAACCCTCACCTTTCCACTCAGGCCGACCTCTTACTTGAAGTGTGTGTGGAACCTGTCCTCACAGTACACCTCGCTGCACAGCTAACCATAGGTCTGGGCATCGTAGCTTCCTGCCAGGTGACCGAAGTTCGCAGGCAGATTTGTCCCAGGGACACATGCAAAGAGGCTCCTGCCCGGGCCACAGGCTGCCCACTGCCCCTGCCCCAGATCGGGGGCCGCCAATCAGCCCTGTCGGAGTCCCCTGCCTCTAGAGGGAGTATTGGACCAACACTTGTAGAAAACGGTGTCCTCGTGGGCAACTCATTGGAGGGACACAAATAAATCTTTGCCGTCTTTCTGCAGAAGCTTACGAGCGTTCACACCTAAGCGTCTTACAAGGTCAGCTGTTTAGCTAAACATGAGCTCATGATCTAAATTTACACAATAATGAAAAAATCAGCTACGAGGGGAGACAATCAGTAAAGAGTATCAATACCAGAATTAGATTCCCAAGGCCATCCATCAATTGTTGGAATAATCAGGTGCAAGGCAGAATATATACATAAAACTGGAACTGAAACAAGGAACAAGGATGTTTTCAAAGACTGGTAGGATCTCTAAAACATTTTTAAAGTACATGTCATTGATAAAGCTAAATACTCAAAGGTTGTGTAATACAACAGATTAAGCATTGAGAAGAGTGAAATTATGCTGTTTTGAAAACTATGGCAGGTGAGATTTTCTGCCTAATTATATAAGAAGATTTCTCTAAAAATACACATTATTTCAATGACTTATTGGCTGTGAAATAAGTTAAGGGTATTTCAAATGGCTTGTCTGCCAAGAAAGGTGAGATGCAGGGAATCACAGAAAGTCGAGGGGAAAATAGGTCAATATATACATTGCTATATGGTGAACTAAACCTTAGGCCAGCAACAATGGAGAGGACCTGACCCTTAGAACCTTACAAGTAAGCTGGAATCTTCAAAAGTTCAAATCTTTATAAGTAAAATATTTATTAAAATGAATAACCAAGTGTTTTAATTGACATCAGAAGATCAAAACAATAAACCCTGAGAACATAGAAAAAAGATAAATAAAGATATGAGCAGAACTTAATACAACAGAAAACGTATAAAATTGAGGTGATTTAGTAAGTCCAAAGAATCTTCTTTGAAAAGATTGAAGAGACACACTTTGATTAAGGAAAACAAAAACATAAGTAAAGAATATACAGAAAGAATCAGGACAATGTTATAGCAGAGAATATATGAAATGCCAGTAAATTTGAACATTTCTGTAAGTGGACCATTTCCTAGCTCCTAAAGTTTACCAAACCTGACACAAGAGGAAATCATTTAAGGTCATCATGTCTGCCCTTGGCATTCTAGGAACGCCCTGGCCTCAGGATGCAGCCTCTGTAGTCCATGGTAAACTGCGGAGAGGGGGCGGGGCTGAGGGTGGTTGGAACTCTGCCCTCACTGAAGGAGTGGGTGTGGCCATCTCTGCTGTGACTGAACAAAGGGCAGGGGAGCACGGGGTCCAGTGCAGGGCCCTCAGAGAACGGCAGGTCCAGTGGCGTGTCACAAGCATTTAGGCCCAGGCCAAAGGGCGCCTTCTTTGTCTGCACAGCTGCCCAAAGTCTCACCTTTCCACTCAGGCCGACCTGTTACTTGAAGTGTGTGTGGAACCTGTCCTCACAGTACACCTCGCTGCACAGCTAACCATAGGTCTGGGCATCGTAGCTTCCTGCCAGGTGACCGAAGTTTGCAGGCAGATGTGTCCAAGGGACACATGCAAAGAGGCTCCTGCCCGGGCCACAGGCTGCCCACTGCCCCTGCCCCAGATCGGGGGCCGCCAATCAGCCCTGTCGGAGTCCCCTGCCTCTAGAGGGAGTATTGGACCAACACTTGTAGAAAACGGTGTCCTCGTGGGCAACTCATTGGAGGAACACAAATAAATCTTTGCCGTCTTTCTGCGGAAGCTTACGAGCGTTCACACCTAAGCGTCTTACAAGGTCAGCTGTTTAGCTAAACATGAGCTCATGATCTAAATTTACACAATAATGAAGAAATCAGCTACGAGGGGAGACAATCAGTAAAGACTATCAATACCAGAATTAGATTCCCAAGGCCATCCATCAATTGTTCGAATAATCAGGTGCAAGGCAGAATATATACATAAAACTGGAACTGAAACAAGGAACAAGGATGTTTTCAAAGACTGGTAGGATCTCTAAAACATTTTTAAAGTACATGTCATTGATAAAGCTAAATACTCAAAGGTTGTGTAATACAACAGATTAAGCATTGAGAAGAGTGAAATTATGCTGTTTTGAAAACTATGGCAGGTGAGATTTTCTGCCTAATTATATAAGAAGATTTCTGTAAAAATACACATTATTTCAATGACTTATTGGCTGTGAACTAAGTTAAGGGTATTTCAAATGGCTTGTCTGCCAAGAAAGGTGAGATGTAGGGAATCACAGAAAGTCGAGGGGAAAATAGGTCAATATATACATTGCTATATGGTGAACTAAACCTTAGGCCAGCAACAATGGAGAGGACCAGACCCTTAGAACCTTACAAGTAAGCTGGAATCTTCAAAAGTTCAAATCTTTACAAGTAAAATATTTATTAAAATGAATAACCAAGTGTTTTAATTGACATCAGAAGATCAAAACAATAAACCCTGAGAACATAGAAAAAAGATAAATAAAGATATGAGCAGAACTTAATACAACAGAAAACGTATAAAATTCAGGTGATTTAGTAAGTCCAAAGAATCTTCTTTGAAAAGACACACTTTGATTAAGGAAAACAAAAACATAAGTATAGAATATACAGAAAGAATCAGGACAATATTATAGCAGAGAATATATGAAATGCCAGTAAATTTGAACATTTCTGTAAAGTGGACCATTTCCTAGCTCCTAAAGTTTACCAAACCTGACACAAGAGGAAATCATTTAAGGTCATCATGTCTGCCCTTGGCATTCTCGGAACGCCCTGGCCTCAGGATGCAGCCTCTGTAGTCCATGGTAACCTGCGGAGAGGGGGCGGGGCTGAGGGTGGTTGGAACTCTGGCCTCACTGAAGGAGTGGGTGTGGCCATCTCTGCTGTGACTGAACAAAGGGCAGGGGAGCAGGGGGCCCAGGGCAGGGCCCTCAGAGCACGGCAGGTCCAGTGGGGTGTCACAAGCATTTAGGCCCAGGCCAAAGGGCGCCTTCTTTGTCTGCACAGCTGCCCAAACTCTCACCTTTCCACTCAGGCCGACCTCTTACTTGAAGTGTGTGTGGAACCTGTCCTCACAGTACACCTCGCTGCACAGCTAACCATAGGTCTGGGCATCGTACCTTCCTGACAGGTAACCGAAGTTCGCAGGCAGATGTGTCCCAGGGACACATGCAAAGAGGATCCTGCCCGGGCCACAGGCTGCCCACTGCCCCTGCCCCAGAACGGGGGCCGCCAATCAGCCCTGTCGGAGTCCCCTGCCTCTAGAGGGAGTATTGGACCAACACTTGTAGAAAACGGTGTCCTCGTGGGCAACTCATTGGAGGGACACAAATAAATTTTGCCGACTTTCTCCTGAAGCTTGCGAGCATACACACCTAAGCGTCTTACAAGGTCAGCTGTTTAGCTAAACATGAGCTCATGATCTAAATTTACACAATAATGAAAAAATCAGCTACGAGGGGAGACAATCAGTAAAGAGTATCAATACCAGAATTAGATTCCCAAGGCCATCCATCAATTGTTGGAATAATCAGGTGCCAGGCAGAATATATACATAAAACTGGAACTGAAACAAGGAACAAGGATGTTTTCAAAGACTGGTAGGATCTCTAAAACATTTTTAAAGTACATGTCATTGATAAAGCTAAATACTCAAAGGTTGTGTAATACAACAGATTAAGCATTGAGAAGAGTGAAATTATGCTGTTTTGAAAACTATGGCAGGTGAGATTTTCTGCCTAATTATATAAGAAGATTTCTCTAAAAATACACATTATTCCAATGACTTATTGGCTGTGAAATAAGTTAAGGGTATTTCAAATGGCTTGTCTGCAAAGAAAGGTGAGATGTAGGGAATCACAGAAAGTCGAGGGGAAAATAGTTCAATATATACATTGCTATATGTTGAACTAAACATTAGGCCAGCAACAATGGAGAGGACCTGACCCTTAGAAACTTACAAGTAAGCTGGAATCTTCAAAAGTTCAAATCTTTATAAGTAAAATATTTATTAAAATGAATAACCAAGTGTTTTAATTGACATCAGAAGATCAAAACAATAAACCCTGAGAACATAGAAAAAAGATAAATAAAGGTATGAGCAGAACTTAATACAACAGAAAACGTATAAAATTCAGGTGATTTAGTAAGTCCAAAGAATCTTCTTTGAAAAGATTGAAAAGACACACTTTGATTAAGGAAAACAAAAACATAAGTAAAGAATATACAGAAAGAATCAGCACAATGTTATAGCAGAGAATATATGAAATGCCAGTAAATTTGAACATTTCTGTAAGTGGACCATTTCCTAGCTCCTAAAGTTTACCAAACCTGACACAAGAGGAAATCATTTAAGGTCATCATGTCTGCCCTTGGCATTCTCGGAACGCCCTGGCCTCAGGATGCAGCCTCTGTAGTCCATGGTAACCTGCGGAGAGGTGTCGGGGCTGAGGGTGGTTGGAACTCTGCCCTCACTGAAGGAGTGGGTGTGGCCATCTCTGCTGTGACTGAACAAAGGGCAGAGGAGCAGGGGGCCCAGTGCAGGGCCCTCAGAGCACGGCAGGACCAGTGGGGTGTCACAAGCATTTAGGCCCAGGCCAAAGGGCGCCTTCTTTGTCTGCACAGCTGCCCAAACCCTCACCTTTCCACTCAGGCCGACCTCTTACTTGAAGTGTGTGTGGAACCTGTCCTCACAGTACACCTCGCTGCACAGCTAACCATAGGTCTGGGCATCGTAGCTTCCTGCCAGGTGACCGAAGTTCGCAGGCAGATGTGTCCCAGGGACACATGCAAAGAGGCTCCTGCCCGGGCCACAGGCTGCCCACTGCCCCTGCCCCAGATCGGGGGCCGCCAATCAGCCCTGTCGGAGTCCCCTGCCTCTAGAGGGAGTATTGGACCAACACTTGTAGAAAACGGTGTCCTCGTGGGCAACTCATTGGAGGGACACAAATAAATCTTTGCCGTCTTTCTGCAGAAGCTTACGAGCGTTCACACCTAAGCGTCTTACAAGGTCAGCTGTTTAGCTAAACATGAGCTCATGATATAAATTTACACAATAATGAAGAAATCAGCTACGAGGGGAGACAATCAGTAAAGACTATCAATACCAGAATTAGATTCCCAAGGCCATCCATCAATTGTTGGAATAATCAGGTGCAAGGCAGAATATATACATAAAACTGGAACTGAAACAAGGAACAAGGATGTTTTCAAAGACTGGTAGGATCTCTAAAACATTTTTAAAGTACATGTCATTGATAAAGCTAAATACTCAAAGGTTGTGTAATACAACAGATTAAGCATTGAGAAGAGTGAAATTATGCTGTTTTGAAAACTATGGCAGGTGAGATTTTCTGCCTAATTATATAAGAAGATTTCTCTAAAAAATACACATTATTTCAATGACTTATTGGCTGTGAAATAAGTTAAGGGTATTTCAAATGGCTTGTCTGCAAAGAAAGGTGAGATGTAGGGAATCACAGAAAGTCGAGGGGAAAATAGGTCAATATATACATTGCTATATGGTGAACTAAACCTTAGGCCAGCAACAATGGAGAGGACCTGACCCTTAGAAACTTACAAGTAAGCTGGAATCTTCAAAATTTCAAATCTTTATAAGTAAACTATTTATTAAAATGAATAACCAAGTGTTTTAATTGACATCAGAAGATCAAAACAATAAACCCTGAGAACATAGAAAAAAAGATAAATAAAGATATGAGCAGAACTTAATACAACAGAAAACGTATAAAATTGAGGTGATTTAGTAAGTCCAAAGAATCTTCTTTGAAAAGATTGAAAAGACACACTTTGATTAAGGAAAACAAAAACATAAGTATAGAATATACAGAAAGAATCAGGACAATGTTATAGCAGAGAATATATGAAATGCCAGTAAATTTGAACATTTCTGTAAAGTGGACCATTTCCTAGCTCCTAAAGTTTACCAAACCTGACACAAGAGGAAATCATTTAAGGTCATCATGTCTGCCCTTGGCATTCTCGGAACGCCCTGGCCTCAGGATGCAGCCTCTGTAGTCCATGGTAACCTGCGGAGAGGGGGCGGGGCTGAGGGTGGTTGGAACTCTGCCCTCACTGAAGGAGTGGGTGTGGCCATCTCTGCTGTGACTGAACAAAGGGCAGGGGACCAGGGGGCCCAGGGCAGGGCCCTCAGAGCACGGCAGGTCCAGTGGGGTGTCACAAGCATTTAGGCCCAGGCCAAAGGGCGCCTTCTTTGTCTGCACAGCTGCCCAAACTCTCACCTTTCCACTCAGGCCGACCTCTTACTTGAAGTGTGTGTGGAACCTGTCCTCACAGTACACCTCGCTGCACAGGTAACCATAGGTCTGGGCATCGTAGCTTCCTGCCAGGTGACCGAAGTTCGCAGGCAGATGTGTCCCAGGGACACATGCAAAGAGGCTCCTGCCCGGGCCACAGGCTGCCCACTGCCCCTGCCCCAGATCGGGGGCCGCCAATCAGCCCTGTCGGAGTCCCCTGCCTCTAGAGGGAGTATTGGAACAACACTTGTAGAAAACGGTGTCCTCGTGGGCAACTCATTGGAGGGACAAAAATAAATCTTTGCCGTCTTTCTGCGGAAGCTTACGAGCGTTCACACCTAAGCGTCTTACAAGGTCAGCTGTTTAGCTAAACATGAGCTCATGATCTAAATTTACACAATAATGAAGAAATCAGCTACGAGGGGAGACAATCAGTAAAGACTATCAATACCAGAATTAGATTCCCAAGGCCATCCATCAATTGTTGGAATAATCAGGTGCAAGGCAGAATATATACATAAAACTGGAACTGAAACAAGGAACAAGGATGTTTTCAAAGACTGGTAGGATCTCTAAAACATTTTTAAAGGACATGTCATTGATAAAGCTAAATACTCAAAGGTTGTGTAATACAACAGATTAAGCATTGAGAAGAGTGAAATTATGCTGTTTTGAAAACTATGGCAGGTGAGATTTTCTGCCTAATTATATAAGAAGATTTCTCTAAAAATACACATTATTTCAATGACTTATTGGCTGTGAAATAAGTTAAGGGTATTTCAAATGGCTTGTCTGCAAAGAAAGGTGAGATGTAGGGAATCACAGAAAGTCGAGGGGAAAATAGGTCAATATATACATTGCTATATGGTGAACTAAACCTTAGGCCAGCAACAATGGAGAGGACCTGACCCTTAGAAACTTACAAGTAAGCTGGAATCTTCAAAAGTTCAAATCTTTATAAGTAAAATATTTATTAAAATGAATAACCAAGTGTTTTAATTGACATCAGAAGATCAAAACAATAAACCCTGAGAACATAGAAAAAAAGATAAATAAAGATATGAGCAGAACTTAATACAACAGAAAACGTATAAAATTGAGGTGATTTAGTAAGTCCAAAGAATCTTCTTTGAAAAGATTGAAAAGACACACTTTGATTAAGGAAAACAAAAACATAAGTATAGAATATACAGAAAGAATCAGGACAATGTTATAGCAGAGAATATATGAAATGCCAGTAATTTTGAACATTTCTGTAAAGTGGACCATTTCCTAGCTCCTAAAGTTTACCAAACCTGACACAAGAGGAAATCATTTAAGGTCATCATGTCTGCCCTTGGCATTCTCGGAACGCCCTGGCCTCAGGATGCAGCCTCTGTAGTCCATGGTAACCTGCGGAGAGGGGTCGGGGCTGAGGGTGGTTGGAACTCTGCCCTCACTGAAGGAGTGGGTGTGGCCATCTCTGCTGTGACTGAACAAAGGGCAGGGGAGCAGGGGGCCCAGGGCAGGGCCCTCAGAGCACGGCAGGTCCAGTGGGGTGTCACAAGCATTTAGGCCCAGGCCAAAGGGCGCCTTCTTTGTCTGCACAGCTGCCCAAACTCTCACCTTTCCACTCAGGCCGACCTCTTACTTGAAGTGTGTGTGGAACCTGTCCTCACAGTACACCTCGCTGCACAGCTAACCATAGGTCTGGGCATCGTACCTTCCTGCCAGGTAACCGAAGTTCGCAGGCAGATGTGTCCCAGGGACACATGCAAAGAGGATCCTGCCCGGGCCACAGGCTGCCCACTGCCCCTGCCCCAGAACGGGGGCCGCCAATCAGCCCTGTCGGAGTCCCCTGCCTCTAGAGGGAATATTGGACCAACACTTGTAGAAAACGGTGTCCTCGTGGGCAACTCATTGGAGGGACACAAATAAATTTTGCCGACTTTCTCCTGAAGCTTGCGAGCATACACACCTAAGCGTCTTACAAGGTCAGCTGTTTAGCTAAACATGAGCTCATGATCTAAATTTACACAATAATGAAAAAATCAGCTACGAGGGGAGACAATCAGTAAAGAGTATCAATACCAGAATTAGATTCCCAAGGCCATCCATCAATTGTTGGAATAATCAGGTGCCAGGCAGAATATATACATAAAACTGGAACTGAAACAAGGAACAAGGATGTTTTCAAAGACTGGTAGGATCTCTAAAACATTTTTAAAGTACATGTCATTGATAAAGCTAAATACTCAAAGGTTGTGTAATACAACAGATTAAGCATTGAGAAGAGTGAAATTATGCTGTTTTGAAAACTATGGCAGGTGAGATTTTCTGCCTAATTATATAAGAAGATTTCTCTAAAAATACACATTATTCCAATGACTTATTGGCTGTGAAATAAGTTAAGGGTATTTCAAATGGCTTGTCTGCAAAGAAAGGTGAGATGTAGGGAATCACAGAAAGTCGAGGGGAAAATAGTTCAATATATACATTGCTATATGTTGAACTAAACATTAGGCCAGCAACAATGGAGAGGACCTGACCCTTAGAAACTTACAAGTAAGCTGGAATCTTCAAAAGTTCAAATCTTTATAAGTAAAATATTTATTAAAATGAATAACCAAGTGTTTTAATTGACATCAGAAGATCAAAACAATAAACCCTGAGAACATAGAAAAAAGATAAATAAAGGTATGAGCAGAACTTAATACAACAGAAAACGTATAAAATTGAGGTGATTTAGTAAGTCCAAAGAATCTTCTTTGAAAAGATTGAAAAGACACACTTTGATTAAGGAAAACAAAAACATAAGTAAAGAATATACAGAAAGAATCAGCACAATGTTATAGCAGAGAATATATGAAATGCCAGTAAATTTGAACATTTCTGTAAGTGGACCATTTCCTAGCTCCTAAAGTTTACCAAACCTGACACAAGAGGAAATCATTTAAGGTCATCATGTCTGCCCTTGGCATTCTCGGAACGCCCTGGCCTCAGGATGCAGCCTCTGTAGTCCATGGTAACCTGCGGAGAGGGGGCGGGGCTGAGGGTGGTTGGAACTCTGCCCTCACTGAAGGAGTGGGTGTGGCCATCTCTGCTGTGACTGAACAAAGGGCAGGGGACCAGGGGGCCCAGGGCAGGGCCCTCAGAGCACGGCAGGTCCAGTGGGGTGTCACAAGCATTTAGGCCCAGGCCAAAGGGCGCCTTCTTTGTCTGCACAGCTGCCCAAACTCTCACCTTTCCACTCAGGCCGACCTCTTACTTGAAGTGTGTGTGGAACCTGTCCTCACAGTACACCTCGCTGCACAGGTAACCATAGGTCTGGGCATCGTAGCTTCCTGCCAGGTGACCGAAGTTCGCAGGCAGATGTGTCCCAGGGACACATGCAAAGAGGCTCCTGCCCGGGCCACAGGCTGCCCACTGCCCCTGCCCCAGATCGGGGGCCGCCAATCAGCCCTGTCGGAGTCCCCTGCCTCTAGAGGGAGTATTGGAACAACACTTGTAGAAAACGGTGTCCTCGTGGGCAACTCATTGGAGGGACAAAAATAAATCTTTGCCGTCTTTCTGCGGAAGCTTACGAGCGTTCACACCTAAGCGTCTTACAAGGTCAGCTGTTTAGCTAATCATGAGCTCATGATCTAAATTTACACAATAATGAAGAAATCAGCTACGAGGGGAGACAATCAGTAAAGACTATCAATACCAGAATTAGATTCCCAAGGCCATCCATCAATTGTTGGAATAATCAGGTGCAAGGCAGAATATATACATAAAACTGGAACTGAAACAAGGAACAAGGATGTTTTCAAAGACTGGTAGGATCTCTAAAACATTTTTAAAGGACATGTCATTGATAAAGCTAAATACTCAAAGGTTGTGTAATACAACAGATTAAGCATTGAGAAGAGTGAAATTATGCTGTTTTGAAAACTATGGCAGGTGAGATTTTCTGCCTAATTATATAAGAAGATTTCTCTAAAAATACACATTATTTCAATGACTTATTGGCTGTGAAATAAGTTAAGGGTATTTCAAATGGCTTGTCTGCAAAGAAAGGTGAGATGTAGGGAATCACAGAAAGTCGAGGGGAAAATAGGTCAATATATACATTGCTATATGGTGAACTAAACCTTAGGCCAGCAACAATGGAGAGGACCTGACCCTTAGAAACTTACAAGTAAGCTGGAATCTTCAAAAGTTCAAATCTTTATAAGTAAAATATTTATTAAAATGAATAACCAAGTGTTTTAATTGACATCAGAAGATCAAAACAATAAACCCTGAGAACATAGAAAAAAAGATAAATAAAGATATGAGCAGAACTTAATACAACAGAAAACGTATAAAATTGAGGTGATTTAGTAAGTCCAAAGAATCTTCTTTGAAAAGATTGAAAAGACACACTTTGATTAAGGAAAACAAAAACATAAGTATAGAATATACAGAAAGAATCAGGACAATGTTATAGCAGAGAATATATGAAATGCCAGTAAATTTGAACATTTCTGTAAAGTGGACCATTTCCTAGCTCCTAAAGTTTACCAAACCTGACACAAGAGGAAATCATTTAAGGTCATCATGTCTGCCCTTGGCATTCTCGGAACGCCCTGGCCTCAGGATGCAGCCTCTGTAGTCCATGGTAACCTGCGGAGAGGGGGCGGGGCTGAGGGTGGTTGGAACTCTGCCCTCACTGAAGGAGTGGGTGTGGCCATCTCTGCTGTGACTGAACAAAGGGCAGGGGCCCAGGGGGCCCAGGGCAGGGCCCTGAGAGCACGGCAGGTCCAGTGGGGTGTCACAAGCATTTAGGCCCAGGCCAAAGGGCGCCTTCTTTGTCTGCACAGCTGCCCAAACTCTCACCTTTCCACTCAGGCCGACCTCTTACTTGAAGTGTGTGTGGAACCTGTCCTCACAGTACACCTCGCTGCACAGGTAACCATAGGTCTGGGCATCGTAGCTTCCTGCCAGGTGACCGAAGTTCGCAGGCAGATGTGTCCCAGGGACACATGCAAAGAGGCTCCTGCCCGGGCCACAGGCTGCCCACTGCCCCTGCCCCAGATCGGGGGCCGCCAATCAGCCCTGTCGGAGTCCCCTGCCTGTAGAGGGAGTATTGGAACAACACTTGTAGAAAACGGTGTCCTCGTGGGCAACTCATTGGAGGGACAAAAATAAATCTTTGCCGTCTTTCTGCGGAAGCTTACGAGCGTTCACACCTAAGCGTCTTACAAGGTCAGCTGTTTAGCTAATCATGAGCTCATGATCTAAATTTACACAATAATGAAGAAATCAGCTACGAGGGGAGACAATCAGTAAAGACTATCAATACCAGAATTAGATTCCCAAGGCCATCCATCAATTGTTGGAATAATCAGGTGCAAGGCAGAATATATACATAAAACTGGAACTGAAACAAGGAACAAGGATGTTTTCAAAGACTGGTAGGATCTCTAAAACATTTTTAAAGGACATGTCATTGATAAAGCTAAATACTCAAAGGTTGTGTAATACAACAGATTAAGCATTGAGAAGAGTGAAATTATGCTGTTTTGAAAACTATGGCAGGTGAGATTTTCTGCCTAATTATATAAGAAGATTTCTCTAAAAATACACATTATTTCAATGACTTATTGGCTGTGAAATAAGTTAAGGGTATTTCAAATGGCTTGTCTGCAAAGAAAGGTGAGATGTAGGGAATCACAGAAAGTCGAGGGGAAAATAGGTCAATATATACATTGCTATATGGTGAACTAAACCTTAGGCCAGCAACAATGGAGAGGACCTGACCCTTAGAAACTTACAAGTAAGCTGGAATCTTCAAAAGTTCAAATCTTTATAAGTAAAATATTTATTAAAATGAATAACCAAGTGTTTTAATTGACATCAGAAGATCAAAACAATAAACCCTGAGAACATAGAAAAAAAGATAAATAAAGATATGAGCAGAACTTAATACAACAGAAAACGTATAAAATTGAGGTGATTTAGTAAGTCCAAAGAATCTTCTTTGAAAAGATTGAAAAGACACACTTTGATTAAGGAAAACAAAAACATAAGTATAGAATATACAGAAAGAATCAGGACAATGTTATAGCAGAGAATATATGAAATGCCAATAATTTTGAACATTTCTGTAAAGTGGACCATTTCCTAGCTCCTAAAGTTTACCAAACCTGACACAAGAGGAAATCATTTAAGGTCATCATGTCTGCCCTTGGCATTCTCGGAACGCCCTGGCCTCAGGATGCAGCCTCTGTAGTCCATGGTAACCTGCGGAGAGGGGTCGGGGCTGAGGGTGGTTGGAACTCTGCCCTCACTGAAGGAGTGGGTGTGGCCATCTCTGCTGTGACTGAACAAAGGGCAGGGGAGCAGGGGGCCCAGGGCAGGGCCCTCAGAGCACGGCAGGTCCAGTGGGGTGTCACAAGCATTTAGGCCCAGGCCAAAGGGCGCCTTCTTTGTCTGCACAGCTGCCCAAACTCTCACCTTTCCACTCAGGCCGACCTCGTACTTGAAGTGTGTGTGGAACCTGTCCTCACAGTACACCTCGCTGCACAGCTAACCATAGGTCTGGGCATCGTAGCTTCCTGCCAGGTGACCGAAGTTCGCAGGCAGATGTGTCCCAGGGACACATGCAAAGAGGCTCCTGCCCGGGCCACAGGCTGCCCACTGCCCCTGCCCCAGATCGGGGGCCGCCAATCAGCCCTGTCGGAGTCCCCTGCCTCTAGAGGGAGTATTGGAACAACACTTGTAGAAAACGGTGTCCTCGTGGGCAACTCATTGGAGGGACACAAATAAATCTTTGCCGTCTTTCTGCGGAAGCTTACGAGCGTTCACACCTAAGCGTCTTACAAGGTCAGCTGTTTAGCTAAACATGAGCTCATGATCTAAATTTACACACTAATGAAGAAATCAGCTACGAGGGGAGACAATCATTAAAGACTATCAATACCAGAATTAGATTCCCAAGGCCATCCATCAATTGTTGGAATAATCAGGTGCAAGGCAGAATATATACATAAAACTGGAACTGAAACCAGGAACAAGGATGTTTTCAAAGACTGGTAGGATCTCTCAAACATTTTTAAAGTACATGTCATTGATAAAGCTAAATACTCAAAGGTTGTGTAATACAACAGATTAAGCATTGAGAAGAGTGAAATTATGCTGTTTTGAAAACTATGGCAGGTGAGATTTTCTGCCTAATTATATAAGAAGATTTCTCTAAAAATACACATTATTCCAATGACTTATTGGCTGTGAAATAAGTTAAGGGTATTTCAAATGGCTTGTCTGCAAAGAAAGGTGAGATGTAGGGAATCACAGAAAGTCGAGGGGAAAATAGTTCAATATATACATTGCTATATGTTGAACTAAACATTAGGCCAGCAACAATGGAGAGGACCTGACCCTTAGAAACTTACAAGTAAGCTGGAATCTTCAAAAGTTCAAATCTTTATAAGTAAAATATTTATTAAAATGAATAACCAAGTGTTTTAATTGACATCAGAAGATCAAAACAATAAACCCTGAGAACATAGAAAAAAGATAAATAAAGGTATGAGCAGAACTTAATACAACAGAAAACGTATAAAATTCAGGTGATTTAGTAAGTCCAAAGAATCTTCTTTGAAAAGATTGAAAAGACACACTTTGATTAAGGAAAACAAAAACATAAGTAAAGAATATACAGAAAGAATCAGGACAATGTTATAGCAGAGAATATATGAAATGCCAGTAAATTTGAACATTTCTGTAAGTGGACCATTTCCTAGCTCCTAAAGTTTACCAAACCTGACACAAGAGGAAATCATTTAAGGTCATCATGTCTGCCCTTGGCATTCTCGGAACGCCCTGGCCTCAGGATGCAGCCTCTGTAGTCCATGGTAACCTGCGGAGAGGTGTCGGGGCTGAGGGTGGTTGGAACTCTGCCCTCACTGAAGGAGTGGGTGTGGCCATCTCTGCTGTGACTGAACAAAGGGCAGAGGAGCAGGGGGCCCAGTGCAGGGCCCTCAGAGCACGGCAGGTCCAGTGGTGTGTCACAAGCATTTAGGCCCAGGCCAAAAGGCGCCTTCTTTGTCTGCACAGCTGCCCAAACCCTCACCTTTCCACTCAGGCCGACCTCTTACTTGAAGTGTGTGTGGAACCTGTCCTCACAGTACACCTCGCTGCACAGCTAACCATAGGTCTGGGCATCGTAGCTTCCTGCCAGGTGACCAAAGTTCGCAGGCAGATGTGTCCCAGGGACACATGCAAAGAGGATCCTGCCCGGGCCACAGGCTGCCCACTGCCCCTGCCCCAGATCGGGGGCCGCCAATCAGCCCTGTCGGAGTCCCCTGCCTCTAGAGGGAGTATTGGACCAACACTTGTAGAAAACGGTGTCCTCGTGGGCAACTCATTGGAGGGACACAAATAAATCTTTGCCGTCTTTCTGCAGAAGCTTACGAGCGTTCACACCTAAGCGTCTTACAAGGTCAGCTGTTTAGCTAAACATGAGCTCATGATATAAATTTACACAATAATGAAGAAATCAGCTACGAGGGGAGACAATCAGTAAAGACTATCAATACCAGAATTAGATTCCCAAGGCCATCCATCAATTGTTGGAATAATCAGGTGCAAGGCAGAATATATACATAAAACTGGAACTGAAACAAGGAACAAGGATGTTTTCAAAGACTGGTAGGATCTCTAAAACATTTTTAAAGTACATGTCATTGATAAAGCTAAATACTCAAAGGTTGTGTAATACAACAGATTAAGCATTGAGAAGAGTGAAATTATGCTGTTTTGAAAACTATGGCAGGTGAGATTTTCTGCCTAATTATATAAGAAGATTTCTCTAAAAAATACACTTTATTTCAATGACTTATTGGCTGTGAAATAAGTTAAGGGTATTTCAAATGGCTTGTCTGCAAAGAAAGGTGAGATGTAGGGAATCACAGAAAGTCGAGGGGAAAATAGGTCAATATATACATTGCTATATGGTGAACTAAACCTTAGGCCAGCAACAATGGAGAGGACCTGACCCTTAGAAACTTACAAGTAAGCTGGAATCTTCAAAAGTTCAAATCTTTATAAGTAAAATATTTATTAAAATGAATAACCAAGTGTTTTAATTGACATCAGAAGATCAAAACAATAAACCCTGAGAACATAGAAAAAAAGATAAATAAAGATATGAGCAGAACTTAATACAAGAGAAAACGTATAAAATTGAGGTGATTTAGTAAGTCCAAAGAATCTTCTTTGAAAAGATTGAAAAGACACACTTTGATTAAGGAAAACAAAAACATAAGTATAGAATATACAGAAAGAATCAGGACAATGTTATAGCAGAGAATATATGAAATGCCAGTAAATTTGAACATTTCTGTAAAGTGGACCATTTCCTAGCTCCTAAAGTTTACCAAACCTGACACAAGAGGAAATCATTTAAGGTCATCATGTCTGCCCTTGGCATTCTCGGAACGCCCTGGCCTCAGGATGCAGCCTCTGTAGTCCATGGTAACCTGCGGAGAGGGGGCGGGGCTGAGGGTGGTTGGAACTCTGCCCTCACTGAAGGAGTGGGTGTGGCCATCTCTGCTGTGACTGAACAAAGGGCAGGGGAGCAGGGGGCCCAGGGCAGGGCCCTCAGAGCACGGCAGGTCCAGTGGGGTGTCACAAGCATTTAGGCCCAGGCCAAAGGGCGCCTTCTTTGTCTGCACAGCTGCCCAAACCCTCACCTTTCCACTCAGGCCGACCTCTTACTTGAAGTGTGTGTGGAACCTGTCCTCACAGTACACCTCGCTGCACAGGTAACCATAGGTCTGGGCATCGTAGCTTCCTGCCAGGTGACCGAAGTTCGCAGGCAGATGTGTCCCAGGGACACATGCAAAGAGGCTCCTGCCCGGGCCACAGGCTGCCCACTGCCCCTGCCCCAGATCGGGGGCCGCCAATCAGCCCTGTCGGAGTCCCCTGCCTCTAGAGGGAGTATTGGACCAACACTTGTAGAAAACGGTGTCCTCGTGGGCAACTCATTGGAGGGACACAAATAAATCTTTGCCGTCTTTCTGCGGAAGCTTACGAGCGTTCACACCTAAGCGTCTTACAAGGTCAGCTGTTTAGCTAAACATGAGCTCATGATCTAAATTTACACAATAATGAAGAAATCAGCTACGAGGGGAGACAATCAGTAAAGACTATCAATACCAGAATTAGATTCCCAAGGCCATCCAGCAATTGTTGGAATAATCAGGTGTAAGGCAGAATATATACATAAAACTGGAACTGAAACAAGGAACAAGGATGTTTTCAAAGACTGGTATTATCTCGAAAACATTTTTAAAGTACATGTCATTGATAAAGCTAAATACTCAAAGGTTGTGTAATACAACAGATTAAGCATTGAGAAGAGTGAAATTATGCTGTTTTGAAAACTATGGCAGGTGAGATTTTCTGCCTAATTATATAAGAAGATTTCTCTAAAAATACACATTATTTCAATGACTTATTGGCTGTGAAATAAGTTAAGGGTATTTCAAATGGCTTGTCTGCAAAGAAAGGTGAGATGTAGGGAATCACAGAAAGTCGAGGGGAAAATAGGTCAATATATACATTGCTATATGGTGAACTAAAACTTAGGCCAGCAACAATGGAGAGGACCTGACCCTTAGAAACTTACAAGTAAGCTGGAATCTTCAAAAGTTCAAATCTTTATAAGTAAAATATTTATTAAAATGAATAACCAAGTGTTTTAATTGACATCAGAAGATCAAAACAATAAACCCTGAGAACATGGAAAAAAAGATAAATAAAGATATGAGCAGAACTTAATACAACAGAAAACGTATAAAATTCAGGTGATTTAGTAAGTCCAAAGAATCTTCTTTGAAAAGATTGAAAAGACACACGTTGATTAAGGAAAACAAAAACAGAAGTAAAGAATATACAGAAAGAATCAGGACAATGTTATAGCAGAGAATATATGAAATGCCAGTAAATTTGAACATTTCTGTAAAGTGGACCATTTCCTAGCTCCTAAAGTTTACCAAACCTGACACAAGAGGAAATCATTTAAGGTCATCATGTCTGCCCTTGGCATTCTCGGAACGCCCTGGCCTCAGGATGCAGCCTCTGTAGTCCATGGTAACCTGCGGAGAGGGGGCGGGGCTGAGGGTGGTTGGAACTCTGCCCTCACTGAAGGAGTGGGTGTGGCCATCTCTGCTGTGACTGAACAAAGGGCAGGGGAGCAGGGGGCCCAGGGCAGGGCCCTCAGAGCACGGAAGGTCCAGTGGCGTGTCACAAGCATTTAGGCCCAGGCCAAAGGGCGCCTTCTTTGTCTTCACAGCTGCCCAAAATCTCACCTTTCCACTCAGGCCGACCTCTTACTTGAAGTGTGTGTGGAACCTGTCCTCACAGTACACCTCGCTGCACAGCTAACCATAGGTCTGGGCATCGTAGCTTCCTGCCAGGTGACCGAAGTTCGCAGGCAGATGTGTCCCAGGGACACATGCAAAGAGGCTCCTGCCCGGGCCACAGGCTGCCCACTGCCCCTGCCCCAGATCGGGGGCCGCCAATCAGCCCTGTCGGAGTACCCTGCCTCTAGAGGGAGTATTGGACCAACACTTGTAGAAAACGGTGTCCTCGTGGGCAACTCATTGGAGGGACACAAATAAATCTTTGCCGTCTTTCTGCGGAAGCTTAGGAGCGTTCACACCTAAGCGTCTTACAAGGTCAGCTGTTTAGCTAAACATGAGCTCATGATCTAAATTTACACACTAATGAAGAAATCAGCTACGAGGGGAGACAATCAGTAAAGACTATCAATACCAAAATTAGATTCCCAAGGCCATCCAGCAATTGTTGGAATAATCAGGTGCAAGGCAGAATATATACATAAAACTGGAACTGAAACAAGGAACAAGGATGTTTTCAAAGACTGGTAGGATCTCGAAAACATTTTTAAAGTACATGTCATTGATAAAGCTAAATACTCAAAGGTTGTGTAATACAACAGATTAAGCATTGAGAAGAGTGAAATTATGCTGTTTTGAAAACTATGGCAGGTGAGATTTTCTGCCTAATTATATAAGAAGATTTCTCTAAAAATACACATTATTTCAATGACTTATTGGCTGTGAAATAAGTTAAGGGTATTTCAAATGGCTTGTCTGCAAAGAAAGGTGAGATGTAGAGAATCACAGAAAGTCGAGGGGAAAATAGGTCAATATATACATTGCTATATGGTGAACTAAACCTTAGGCCAGCAACAATGGAGAGGACCTGACCCTTAGAAACTTACAAGTAAGCTGGAATCTTCAAAAGTTCAAATCTTTATAAGTAAAATATTTATTAAAATGAATAACCAAGTGTTTGAATTGACATCAGAAGATCAAAACAATAAACCCTGAGAACATAGAAAAAAGATAAATAAAGATATGAGCAGAACTTAATACAACAGAAAACGTATAAAATTCAGGTGATTTAGTAAGTCCAAAGAATCTTCTTTGAAAAGATTGAAAAGACACACTTTGATTAAGGAAAACAAAAATATAAGTATAGAATATACAGAAAGAATCAGGACAATGTTATAGCAGAGAATATATGAAATGCCAGTAAATTTGAACATTTCTGTAAAGTGGACCATTTCCTAGCTCCTAAAGTTTACCAAACCTGACACAAGAGGAAATCATTTAAGGTCATCATGTCTGCCCTTGGCATTCTCGGAACGCCCTGGCCTCAGGATGCAGCTTCTGTAGTCCATGGTAACCTGCGGAGAGGGGTCGGGGCTGAGGGTGGTTGGAACTCTGCCCTCACTGAAGGAGTGGGTGTGGCCATCTCTGCTGTGACTGAACAAAGGGCAGGGGAGCAGGGGGCCCAGGGCAGGGCCCTCAGAGCACGGCAGGTCCAGTGGCGTGTCACAAGCATTTAGGCCCAGGCCAAAGGGCGCCTTCTTTGTCTGCACAGCTGCCCAAACTCTCACCTTTCCACTCAGGCCGACCTCTTACTTGAAGTGTGTGTGGAACCTGTCCTCACAGTACACCTCGCTGCACAGCTAACCATAGGTCTGGGCATCGTAGCTTCCTGCCAGGTGACCGAAGTTCGCAGGCAGATGTGTCCCAGGGACACATGCAAAGAGGCTCCTGCCCGGGCCACAGGCTGCCCACTGGCCCTGCCCCAGATCGGGGGCCGCCAATCAGCCCTGTCGGAGTCCCCTGCCTCTAGAGGGAGTATTGGAACAACACTTGTAGAAAACGGTGTCCTCGCGGGCAACTCATTGGAGGGACACAAATAAATCTTTGCCGTCTTTCTGCGGAAGCTTACGAGCGTTCACACCTAAGCGTCTTACAAGGTCAGCTGTTTAGCTAAACATGAGCCCATGATCTAAATTTACACAATAATGAAGAAATCAGCTACGAGGGGAGACAATCAGTAAAGACTATCAATACCAGAATTAGATTCCCAAGGCCATCCAGCAATTGTTGGAATAATCAGGTGCAAGGCAGAATATATACATAAAACTGGAACTGAAACAAGGAACAAGGATGTTTTCAAAGACTGGTAGGATCTCGAAAACATTTTTAAAGGACATGTCATTGATAAAGCTAAATACTCAAAGGTTGTGTAATACAACAGATTAAGCATTGAGAAGAGTGAAATTATGCTGTTTTGAAAACTATGGCAGGTGAGATTTTCTGCCTAATTATATAAGAAGATTTCTCTAAAAATACACATTATTTCAATGACTTATTGGCTGTGAAATAAGTTAAGGGTATTTCAAATGGCTTGTCTGCAAAGAAAGGTGAGATGTAGGGAATCACAGAAAGTCGAGGGGAAAATAGGTCAATATATACATTGCTATATGGTGAACTAAACCTTAGGCCAGCAACAATGGAGAGGACCTGACCCTTAGAAACTTACAAGTAAGCTGGAATCTTCAAAATTTCAAAACTTTATAAGTAAAATATTTATTAAAATGAATAACCAAGTGTTTTAATTGACATCAGAAGATGAAAACAATAAACCCTGAGAACATAGAGAAAAGATAAATAAAGATATGAGCAGAACTTAATACAACAGAAAACGTATAAAATTCAGGTGATTTAGTAAGTCCAAAGAATCTTCTTTGAAAAGATTGAAAAGACACACTTTGATTAAGGAAAACAAAAACATAAGTATAGAATATACAGAAAGAATCAGGACAATGTTATAGCAGAAAACATATGAAATGCCAGTAAATTTGAACATTTCTGTAAAGTGGACCATTTCCTAGCTCCTAAAGTTTACCAAACCTGACACAAGAGGAAATCATTTAAGGTCATCATGTCTGCCCTTGGCATTCTCGGAACGCCCTGGCCTCAGGATGCAGCCTCTGTACTCCATGGTAACCTGCGGAGAGGGGGCGGGGCTGAGGGTGTTTGGAACTCTGGCCTCACTGAAGGAGTGGGTGTGGCCATCTCTGCTGTGACTGAACAAAGGGCAGGGGAGCAGGGGGCCCAGGGCAGGGCCCTCAGAGCACGGCAGGTCCAGTGGGGTGTCACAAGCATTTAGGCCCAGGCCAAAGGGCGCCTTCTTTGTCTGCACAGCTGCCCAAACCCTCACCTTTCCACTCAGGCCGACCTCTTACTTGAAGTGTGTGTGGAACCTGTCCTCACAGTACACCTCGCTGCACAGCTAACCATAGGTCTGGGCATCGTAGCTTCCTGCCAGGTGACCGAAGTTTGCAGGCAGATGTGTCCCAGGGACACATGCAAAGAGGCGCCTGCCCGGGCCACAGGCTGCCCACTGCCCCTGCCCCATATCGGGGGCCGCCAATCAGCCCTGTCGGAGTCCCCTTCCTCTAGAGGGAGTATTGGACCAACACTTGTAGAAAACGGTGTCCTCGTGGGCAACTCATTGGAGGGACACAAATAAATCTTTGCCGTCTTTCTGCGGAAGCTTAGGAGCGTTCACACCTAAGCGTCTTAGAAGGTCAGCTGTTTAGCTAAACATGAGCTCATGATCTAAATTTACACAATAATGAAGAAATCAGCTACGAGGGGAGACAATCAGTAAAGACTATCAATACCAGAATTAGATTCCCAAGGCCATCCATCAATTGTTGGAATAATCAGGTGCAAGGCAGAAAATATACATAAAACTGGAACTGAAACAAGGCACAAGGATGTTTTCAAAGACTGGTAGGATCTCTCAAACATTTTTCAAGGACATGTCATTGATAAAGCTAAATACTCAAAGGTTGTGTAATACAACAGATTAAGCATTGAGAAGAGTGAAATTATGCTGTTTTGAAAACTATGGCAGGTGAGATTTTCTGCCTAATTATATAAGAAGATTTCTCTAAAAATACACATTATTTCAATGACTTATTGGCTGTGAAATAAGTTAAGGGTATTTCAAATGGCTTGTCTGCAAAGAAAGGTGAGATGTAGGGAATCACAGAAAGTCGAGGGGAAAATAGGTCAATATATACATTGCTATATGGTGAACTAAACCTTAGGCCAGCAACAATGGAGAGGACCTGACCCTTAGAAACTTACAAGTAAGCTGGAATCTTCAAAAGTTCAAATCTTTATAAGTAAACTATTTATTAAAATGAATAACCAAGTGTTTTAATTGACATCAGAAGATCAAAACAATAAACCCTGAGAACATAGAAAAAAGATAAATAAAGATATGAGCAGAACTTAATACAACAGAAAACGTATAAAATTCAGGTGATTTAGTAAGTCCAAAGAATCTTCTTTGAAAAGATTGAAAAGACACACTTTGATTAAGGAAAACAAAAATATATGTATAGAATATACAGAAAGAATCAGGACAATGTTATAGCAGAAAACATATGAAATGCCAGTAAATTTGAACATTTCTGTAAAGTGGACCATTTCCTAGCTCCTAAAGTTTACCAAACCTGACACAAGAGGAAATCATTTAAGGTCATCATGTCTGCCCTTGGCATTCTCGGAACGCCCTGGCCTCAGGATGCAGCCTCTGTAGTCCATGGTAACCTGCGGAGAGGGGGCGGGGCTGAGGGTGGTTGGAACTCTGCCCTCACTGAAGGAGTGGGTGTGGCCATCTCTGCTGTGACTGAACAAAGGGCAGGGGAGCAGGGGGCCCAGTGCAGGGCCCTCAGAGCACGGCAGGTCCAGTGGGGTGTCACAAGCATTTAGGCCCAGGCCAAAGGGTGCCTTCTTTGTCTGCACAGCTGCCCAAACTCTCACCTTTCCACTCAGGCCGACCTCTTACTTGAAGTGTGTGTGGAACCTGTCCTCACAGTACACCTCGCTGCACAGCTAACCATAGGTCTGGGCATCGTAGCTTCCTGCCAGGTGACCGAAGTTCGCAGGCAGATGTGTCCCAGGGACACATGCAAAGAGGCTCCTGCCCGGGCCACAGGCTGCCCACTGCCCCTGCCCCAGATCGGGGGCCGCCAATCAGCCCTGTCGGAGTCCCCTGCCTCTAGAGGGAGTATTGGAACAACACTTGTAGAAAACGGTGTCCTCGCGGGCAACTCATTGGAGGGACACAAATAAATCTTTGCCGTCTTTCTGCGGAAGCTTACGAGCGTTCACACCTAAGCGTCTTACAAGGTCAGCTGTTTAGCTAAACATGAGCTCATGATCTAAATTTACACAATAATGAAGAAATCAGCTACGAGGGGAGACAATCAGTAAAGACTATCAATACCAGAATTAGATTCCCAAGGCCATCCAGCAATTGTTGGAATAATCAGGTGCAAGGCAGAATATATACATAAAACTGGAACTGAAACAAGGAACAAGGATGTTTTCAAAGACTGGTAGGATCTCTAAAACATTTTTAAAGTACATGTCATTGATAAAGCTAAATACTCAAAGGTTGTGTAATACAACAGATTAAGCATTGAGAAGAGTGAAATTATGCTGTTTTGAAAACTATGGCAGGTGAGATTTTCTGCCTAATTATATAAGAAGATTTCTCTAAAAATACACATTATTTCAATGACTTATTGGCTGTGAAATAAGTTAAGGGTATTTCAAATGGCTTGTCTGCAAAGAAAGGTGAGATGTAGGGAATCACAGAAAGTCGAGGGG